>NC_092800.1:8174566-8382207 GCF_918797505.1 Bemisia tabaci | reverse complement strand
AATGTATTGATACAATTTTTCAATTATGCGAAAACAACTATAATAGTATTGTAATAATTTTATAATAACTATGATAGTAAATATGTTCAATGTCAAGAAGTATAATTCAGATGCCTGGTCACTCAGGCACTCTGCTGACTGAATGTCCTGAGGATCTGAAATCATAATGAAAAGCACGGGTATAATGGCATAACCTAACATATAAGTTATAACCATACATACCAACCAACCAACATATGTTATAAAATTGGGTCATATGGTTTAAAATGGCAAGAGGAACGTAATTGTTGAATTTTTATATGTGTTATCGGTGCTTTTTTCTTTCTTTTCTGCTATCTAAGAATGTTAATTTGTGCCTACTATAATGTAAATTTTCTCTTCTTAATCAACTCATGGAAAAACTATTGTAAAATTGATGGGAAAATTCTCACCTGCGTTGTCATCACTGCCATCTTTGCAGTATTTTACGACTTCAGTATGACATCGTCTAAATTGGAGAACAGGAACTTCTGGTATGGATTTATCTGAATTTGAATTGCTCATTTGAGCTTTTGCAACATCGTATACTAGAATAAGAGAGACGTATGCCTAAGAAAATCTTTTGGTATTAATCTGAGAGGAGAACAATGATAAATTCAACCTGCTTTCAATAAGCACGGTTCGCAGATTCAATCGCAATTTTTTGCTTCCTTGGCATTTAAGGATCTTATTTTTGTTGTCAATGAGTATTTATCCATTGATTGTTGGTTCATAATGACGCTAAAATTATTTGGAAATAATGTGACACTTGCGCAATTAATAGAGTAGTGTCATGATTGCTGAAATCAAGGATATTAATGTGATCTGCCGTAAGGCTAAAATTCTACATCTAGTACAAGCCTCCCAAAATTATTAGTAGTTCACGGGCGCGTGCCGTGATTACTCTCATTCTAGTTTTCTTAATTACCTAGAGTCGCCTCATTTACATCACTGATAAAACCGAAGTTGAAGAAATCATGATTTGAATTTCCGCGGTATATGAAGTCAATGAGTACTTACATTTCTTTTAGCATTACTGGACATTTCTATCAATTCAAATAAAAATAAAAAATTGAGTGAAATGAATACCTGCAAACGTCTCGGAACTTCTTTCATCTCTTCGGTCGTCCGCTGTTCTTTCTGTGAACGATTCAGGAGTTAATTCCATAAATCATCAGGATCATATACAATAAGTTCCACGTATAAGTCCTCATCGGGTGCATTTTCACATGTACCATTAAAATTTCGACACATAATTGTGCGATTTAATCCACCGAAAACATCATCACATTGAATTTTAAATTTTTGAGGGATATTTTTAGCCCCATATTTTTACACAATGTGATTAATTCGCGGCTTAAAAGTGGAAAATCACAATTTTTCGCATTTTTTGAGCTACCCATAATTCTCTATGCGGCACTTTTTGACATATGCTGAAAGCTTTTCACGTCATATTATGTGTTGACAATTTTATAAGAGTAAATCTTGAATTCTCCATTAGCTGAGTTTTTGGCACAAGAACGGATGTGTAACGAAAATATGCCGGAAATCTAGGAAAATCATTCCAGACATTGTAGTAGTATATTCTTTAAATGTCAACTTTTTGCATTATTTACGCTTTCGACAAATCCATATCCGTTGTTTCTTCAGATATACAAGGAACTTTCAACATCATTTAAGTATGTTGAAAATTGCCCTATTTTATTACGTCGTTCGTTGTCTACTAACCTTTACGTAGATAAGCACACCTGGCGTTTGGATGTCGCAGAGCACCAGGGTGCGCCAAGGGAGCAAATTCTACGTATGTATGTTGATAATTTATAAGATTGAATTTTGAAGTCACTTTAAATGAGTTTTTTGTACAAGAACGGATTTGTTACGAAAATATGCCGGAAAATCGCGATTTTCGAGCTTTTCACGGCTTTTCACGGCTTTAAAACCGCTCCCACTAGACCTATAAAGAAAAAATTGGCATCATTTTTGTCTTAAAAGTAAGCAGCACTAATTTTTAAGGTAAGAGTATCCTGAAATTTTGCGAAAGAACAAATTTATTTCACACAAATGGCGACAAACCGTGGAAAATCGCGATTTTACGAGTTTTTAGAGCTTTCCACGGCTCCAGCACTCTCCCTAATGGACGTATGAAAAAAACGTTCAGATCATTTTTATAGGAAATTTTATCAGCTTTATTTTTGGAAATAACTATTTTCTCGATATATCGCACTGGAAAAGAGATATCTCGGGAAAACCGCGGAAAAACGTGATTTTTCGCGGTTTTTCCGATTTTCCGGAGTTAGCACAAGGAAAATTTGTTGGGAAACCAAAAATTCGGATTCAGCGTAAAAAATTACATAGGAATCAATCATAACCTGATTTCACCTAAATTTTGCAAGGTAAACCCCTATTCTATCCTCTATTGCCTGGCCGGCTAAACGTCAGATACGCTGGATACCTATTACCTACATAGGATTATACAGCGCATTAGAGAATGTGAACTAAAAGAGCGTGACACCCTAGATGGCAAAAAAATGCGTTGAATCCTTTGGAGAGTCTGTGGTTACCTTTTTTTTAAATGAATATAAAAAGGGAAACAATCGGGTCACTGGGGGGTTATCTTTGTTACATAGAGTTTGACCCACTGCGAACTTCATATGAGTTACGAAAATTGTTTATCCGTTGTCATTTGTATTTTATTTTTTGTATTTTGTATTTTTCTATTTTTTTCCACTACAGTAATTTCTGAGCTTTGCACCACTCAATACCAGGAAAATATTCAATTTCCTGACTCACGTATAGTTCCTAGGCTTTGCCCATTTTTACATTCTCTCAACGACAGTTAATTTTTACGCGTCTGTAACAAACTACACCTAAAGGTTTAACTTAACTTACTGCTTTCAATATCAGGTCCCCTTTAAGGTTTATGAATACTCATATTAGTTAATCTATTTTCTCAAATGTTACCAAATTCTATATTTTCGATTTTTTTTTTCATTTCAAAAATTTGCTGTCTTTGAAAATTAGATATTTTGAGTGCTCAGTTTATTTGACATATTTTTTCCTATTTGAATTTACTTACAAATGACTCGGAAGATGTTGAAATGGATTAGAAGAGTAAAGTCAACCAAGAAAATCAAGGAGATTCGAAAAAAAACCAACCGTTGTCAACACTCACGCTTTAAAAAGGTATTCCGTCTTTTTTAAGAAACCATATGCTTTTATGAATCTCTTTTACAAAAATATTCATTTTCAAACATCTGAAAATTTCATCGATTCAAGTAATTAAAATCTACAATGCTCATCGTTTATTAGCTGTTTGCCAAATTTTTTTCAGTTCTCCTGTAATATTTATTATAAAGTGTTTCCGTCGCTCTAATCCTCTCAATTCATATCCTTTAGATTTGCGATCACATAATTGTTTACCGTAATTTAAGCATTGTCTTCCAGCAAGGATTGACATTTTCACCATGAAAGATTATTAATTTTTCAAAATTGCGATTTGAAATTCAGCTCTAGGATCTTGTTAAGTCATAGATCTGCAATCTGATGTTTTAATGGTCGGTTTAACATGATTTTCGTATCAGTGTGGTCAGCGCTTTAAGAGACCGGTTTACGGTAAAGGGCGATTGGAAATTTTTTTTGATTACTCAATTACTCTTTCATCGAAATTGTGATCCTGCATAAAACTGTAAAAAATCTCACTAGTACCTAATGGTTATTGTATGTAGCCTCAATTGACTAACCTCTTATGAAAAGGTAAAAATTCATCCATTTCACAGGAGGAACAGCACTGATTTACATGCAAGTAGCTGGAGTGTAAATCAGCTTATCTACATACTATACAGGTATAATCATATGTGATTACTGTGCAGTGTTCTAACGTCACACTATTCTACCTTCCTATACAATCGTTAAAGTCTCTTGATGAATGCTATGCTAAGGTGTGTTATATGGCCTTGAGTGTTTCCACACCTTCTATTTGAAAGGATCTTCTTTCTTAAATGGTCTTTTAACATTGCATTATCTTACCCTCCCTCTTCGTTCAAGCTTTTCTCGCCAGACACATCGTGTGCGACAAAGCACGATCAAAGTTTTACTAAATATTACTGACTTTTTAAAGCATACGTTCAGGAGTTGGAATTATCTTTCCAGTATCTGTAGAGTCTAAACTTCTTATATTTTGTGATCATAACAAAAAATGTAGAGTATTTACTTTATGAATGCTCTATCCTCAAGGGAAATGCAATCGAGGTTATCACAATAGGGTGCTTGATTCGCGAACTTTTGAACTTATCGTTCAATGTAGAATAATGTCTGCACCACTAAGTGAGATACCTTAGATTTTGGGGTATATCGGTAGACGTCGGGTATTTAATAAGTATAACTGCTTCATTTAGAGGAAAATTAAATTGAAGGTTTTTATAACAAAGTAAGTGATCGACAGACTATTGAACTTCATTCGATTTAAATCAAGTGATTTTCACTGTTATGTGATATGTATTATTAGATTTTGTAAGTATGAAACAACAATGGTTGTTTATCAGTATCTTATTTTTAGGGGAACTTTTGACGAGCGCTTATCGTTCAATTATTAAATTTAGGTGAGGTCTTAACTATTATAGTGTGAGAAATCTTAGATTTTGTTGATAAAAATAGTGAGCGTCACATTTAAATCTACCCTCTGGGTAAATTTGAGTGGAGGTCATAAGAATTTGACAATTTATTGCGGAACTTTTGAACTTACGGTTCAAATTAAAAGGTAATGGCTTTACTGTTATATGTGAGATATCTTAGATTTTGTGGGTGTGAGAAAATGTTAGAAACCTAACAAGGTGGTAAAAATAAAGTTGGGTCCACACTATTTTGCGGGGAAAACAAGGCCAAAAAGTTCAAAAATTTCAATTAGAGTAAAAAATTTGGGCTTTAATGAGTATCAGTAAGGGGAAAGAGTGTTTAACTCAGGTAGTTTGCATTAGAATATTACACTTACACTGTATTGAATACTCTCCCCCTCAGTTTTGTACTGGTACTTATTACAGTTCAAATTTTTGACTTTAATTGAAATTTTTGAGTTTTTTGGCCTTGTTTCTTCCACAAAATAGTATACAACCAGCATTACTGCACCACTTGTTAAATACAGTTCGGGCCACGTTTTTTAGTGTTTTTTATCACGTTAGGTACTTATCTTTCAACTATCTTATCCTCTTGGAACATTGAATCACAATTCTCACAATCGGGCGATTTAAAGAGGAACTTTTGAACTTACAGTTCAATTTAAATGTAAGTACTGTCTTAAATGTTATATGTGAGATAGCTTAGATTTTGTAGGTTTGAGAAACGTCAAGATACATTGATCTTATCTTCGGGAAATTAAATCACGTTGTGACATGCGTTCTCGGACTTTGAACTTACAGTCAATTTATTAGGTACTTCATGTATATTGATATCTTGATTTGTAGGTTAGAAACGTCAGTATACATCTTATCTCGGGACCATTTAAATCACGGTTATGACATGCGGCATTCATTGTGGAACTTTTGAACTTAACGTTTTAAATTTAGGTAATGTCTTTAATGTTATATATGTGAGAGATCCTACATCTTGTAGGCTTGGGAAAACTTCAGGTACTTAACTAACAACTATCTTATCCTCTGGGAACATTTGAATCGCGGTTATCAAACTGGGCGATTCATTGTGGAGCTTTTGAACTTACCGTTCGATTCAAGTTCAAATGCGTCAACTGATGAGTGTTGTAAATGGAGCCGGGCATTCTTGCCATATGATTCACGTCGGTCAACATGTTCGCCGGGCGAGTATCCGTCACCACGAGAAAACCCTCGAAACCATTTAGGGCCCCCGGAAAAGCGGGCGAGCGCGGCGCGGAGCCGGGAAAACTGGGGTAAACACCACCGCGGGAAAAAATCAATAAACTGCCAACACAATAATCGAGTAATTACACGGGGCAGGAAAACAAACTCGGGGGAGGGGGGAGCGGTGCGACGGGGTGCGAGTGTGGTTCCGCCTGGAAGCTAGGAGCATGACTGGCCGGAGTCCGGGGGCCCGTCCTTCCATGCTGGCGGGAGTCCCCACTATCGGGGGGCGGGGCCGGCGCGAGGCGGCCCACCAATCCCAGCCCGCCTCCGACCATCCCCGATATTTATATTCCCCTTTCATCGCGGGCTCGCGGCGAGTCGCGGGACACGTGTCCGCTTGTGTTGTACCTTGAATAAATTAGTCGTCGCCGCCGTCGTCCGGGGCCCGAATTTTTCCCCCATTCACGGATTGTTGATGAGAGCACCGCGCCGGGCGGGGGCTCGGGGCTTTGAGCCCTTTCTGTCCCGCCGGGCGCCCGACAGGGTGCGACTCAAGCTTTGCACTCATTTCATAAATTTACACGACATTGAAATAAAAAAATAGGTCTTATAAACCTAAATAAGGTGTTCCGTGGACTGTATTTTTCGTAGCCGTGCTTTTGGTTATGGGAACCGTACTCTGGGTTCATTCAAACAAAATGCTTCAATAGTTCAGTTTGGTTTGAAAGCTTGGTCGCAGTAACCGAGGACACAGTTCCTAGAAACGAGAGTACGGTTCCTAAAACCAAGGGCACGGTTCCGAAACTGAAAGTAAGGTTCCAAGAAACGAGGGTATGGTCATTTGAGCCGTACCCTAAAACGGTTACAAGTAATTTTTGGAAAAGTATTAAAGTTTTGGCGGACGAAGAGAAAAATGTTGGGGACAATCATCCCTTTTTCTATGTGACCATCCAATTATACCCTTTTCTATATCTAGACTCCACAGCTACCTTTTATTCTTGAAAAATCATTAAGACATCCTAGATCAGCGGGGGACAAACAGGTCCTTTTCCCTTGTAAGAACGGAACCATAGGGAGAAGAAGAAGGAAAAGAAAAATTGAAAACGCATGCACAACTGCATGACTTCCTGCAGATATTAATGAGACCTGTGTGCTTTGCACTACGATGCAGCTCGCAGAACGGACATGATAACATTTGCGTTGCGTTTTGCAGAACCAGCTAATCGCAGGAGCACTACCGGTACTAAAGATTGCAAAAGAAGAGCTCTCTTGTGTTGAATTGCTTTTCGAATTTGCACGTGCTCAAACACGTTTTTGTTTTCACGAAACAAATCTTAATTTTGAGAAGACAATGCAATAATTAAATAAATACTTATCACTGTGTTTAATTAAAGTTGCCTCATATAAAATGCGTTTGCTTTCATTTCTTTCAGGAGTGTTAAAGTATGATCAAAAATATTTTCCTTCAAATACCAACAGCATATTTGAAAAGATGACAAAAGAATGTATGTTTCTTATAATTCTTCATTAAATTCCTTTCAGCCTGCACTTTTTATATGTTCCGGTTAAAAAAAAGTCTCGCACTTTTTATTTGCTCTAACTTTTCTGATTGATAAAAACTCTGCTAGTGATTTTTATTTTGATGACATAATGAAGAAAGGCAGTGAAGGATAAGCCGAGAGAAAATGTGAACCATCCTAAATGATGTAAGATGCTATAGAACTTTCTTCACTCCCTGTGCTCACAAGTACCACAAAGACTTATTCTCCATCCGAGTCGTCGCTCCATTTCTCTGGTGTCCTCTGATCTCTTCTGTCTCCGTCAAATGCGGTTTCCTCTAATTTCGAAGCTCTCCCGAATTCTCGGGTTCTTTTGCGTACTCTCCTCTCGAAGTTGCCAAGTAGCACGCCAAAAAAAAACATTAAGACACGATCTCCATGGGTTAGTTTTGGGGAGCTTCTGACGATCTGACAATCTCTTGTTCTTCGGCGTGTTTCCGTCCCTCATAATTTGAGACTCGGGGCTTCTTTCAGCCAGGGCCACGGGTGCGCCTATCGAATTAATTTTTCCCCCGACGCCATCCCGCTTCCCTCTAATTTTCTTAAAATAGGAATAGCGAAAGAGGTAAAAATAGCCACTTGTTCAATTTCCGAAGATTTGGTCGACTCCTCGGCCCCTTGCTGCTTTCCCTTCGCGGTTCGCTGAAACCTCCCTTATACCCTACGCTGAAACCTCCATTACTTTGGAAAGTGAAGTTACTTTCCAAATCAAAATTTTTTTTTTTTTTTTTTACTTTTTTGGAGGAGCAAATATAGATAGATTACGAAAGCAATAGATATACAAAGAATAACATAATAGATTACGAAAAATTTTAACAAACTAAAAAAATACTATCATCTCACGAAATGTATATAAATCAATGCACAAAATTTCTGTAAATCGAAGATACATGAACATTGTTTGGCATTTAAGTTTCGAAAATTGTACCTATTTCTGAGGACATTTTTTTTGTAAGTACATCTTTAACAATTTTGGTGTCCAAAGCTCCAAAAAATTAAAAATGATATTTTTAGAGGCTAAAATTTGACAGATCACAAATGAATGTGAAAACTTTTACGCACAAAATACTCAGGAACCGATGCCACAATGCCGTAGAAAAATAAGAAAGCTTTATCAGCTAACAAATTTGATCTTTGATCATGATAAAACATTTGAATCTCAAGAACGTTGTCAGAATAAAATTAGTGCTTTCACCTTTAAATATTAAGGATTTGAAATTTTTTTACTAAAAAAAATAACTCGGAGGAACACTCATCAGTGTTAAAACCGCGCAAAAACTGGCACAGATGCGACAAGATTATGTCACGCTGGTTGTGGTTTGACATTGACCTATTCCGCGCGACTGATTACAGTGACTATTCGTCACCCTCCTGACATAAGGACGCAACTGCACCTCGCGATGAGCCCTGTCGTCCTTATGACTGCATGCTATCCCAGGCTCATCTCAGAGTGTAATTACGTCCTTTTGTTAGCCGAGCTTCATATTGGGCTGTCCCACTTCCACGACGGAGGACTCATCAAGATCACCATCTACCACCGAGTTGCCATTAGGCTGTTAAACTCCAGAGTAAATATTTTATGAACCAAGAGCTCATTTTGTTTGATAGAGAAACTGGCAACACTTGGAGCAAATCAGGAAGCATGTAGTAGTCCTATTCATTTGTTTCATGCATACCGGAGTTCCTTATATCCCATACGTTCTGGTGTAAAAAACTTGTGATTTCGTTTGAACGGTGCGAGTGAGATGTGGTCCTCTGAATACATGGCTCTGGTATACATTCAGAAACAAATCTAGAGACCTTCTACTGATAACCCGGCGATGGTAGAAACTTTTATCCTCTGCGGTTCAACATTTTCTAGTAGACAGCAAGAGTCATTTCACTTTCTTGTTGCCTGTTAGCCTTCGAATTCACCAGCGTGCATGCCGTGTGAATTCACTGAAAATCAGTTTGTTTGTTGATTGAAGTGGAACGTGCATGCCGTGGCCGTGTGAATTCACTGAAAATCAGTTTGTTTGTTGATTGAAATGAAGTGCTCTATGCGTGATATAGAGTCCAAGACGCGACAAGATGCGTGGTACCTATATGGGTACTATAATAGGTGTGTTGAGAAATTGCACAGGTAAATTTTTTCCCTCCCAAAATTTTAAAAAATAAAAAAGCGGATTGTAAAAGCGTCCATTAACGGTTTTAATTAGAAAAAACCGGGTGACAGGTGTGTCGAGTAGTATGACAAGTCAATTTTTCCCCTCCCAAACTTTTAAACATGAAAGTGTATTGCAATAGCGTCTTTTAACGGTTTCAATGTGAAGAAAAAGGGTGTCAAGTGTATTGAGAAATTGTACAGGCCAATTTTTTCCTTTCAAACTTTTAAAGCATAAAAAAGCTTACTGTGTAAGCGTCCACGAACAGTTACACTGTGAAGAAACAGGGTGTCAGGTGTGTTGAGAAGCTGCTTACGGTCAATTTTTTTCCTCCCAAACTTTCAAAACATAAAAAATCGTACTGCTCACAAATCAGCAATGGTGTTTATAAGCTCGTGTGAGCATACGAGTCAGACGTACTGAATCGGCAGTATAAAAGTTCTCTTCTTTCTTCCACCCCAGGAAGGCGGAGAAGAGGGCGTTGGCGGCCCGCCTTAAGAGCCGGGAATCAGTAAATCTTCAGGCGGCAAGAACACCCATCCTTTCAGCCGAAAAAGGCTTATCCCCAGCGATCTTCTCCGATCCGCGATAATTAGAGCCCGTCTTGGCGATAAATTAATATTTGTTTGGACACATCATACGCATTTTCGAAAGTGTTTCTTTTTGTTTTATTTTATTTTATTTTTATTTTTATTTTCATCCTCTTTTTTTTTCATCGTCTCGAAAGTGGGACTGAGCGGTCAGCTCCAACTTGTTATTATGTTGATAAATTAAGACATAACCTTAAATCATCCGGAAGCGTTTGAGATTTGTGCGTTTTCCGCACCATGTAAAAGGGGTAATTATGCATTTGGTGTGCACTCATATACTCCCGTGGTAAGGAAGAACATCGTATGAGCATTCGCAGGCTGTCAAATTTCGCCCGATAAAATAAGATGTCTCTGGAAAACATTCTGAATACTTTCCTCCAATTTTCCAATGAATTTTATCTGCACCTTAATCCAAATTATCAAAAATGTCATGAGAAAATATGATGACCTCTTTAGAAACAAGTTTACTTTATGAGATAGTTTGGCATCATTCAAATGTACTTACGATGTTTTTCCTTGGCGCAGGAGTATACACCCGTGCGCTAGTGCACCCGATAGTGGAGCTTGCACCAATTCTTTAAAGGCATTTTCTAGGAGACTATAATTACATACACTTATAAAGGGTCTCAGTTGTAAGCGATTGCTACTCGAACTGTCTGATGTGTTTAATTGTTCTGAGTAAAGGTATTTTATAATTATTGGTGTTCGATTGAAAATGATTAGTCTGAGAATTCGAACGAAATTCGATTCTTCGAGACGCGGAAAACTATACCTCTCTAAAATCTAGAATGAAGAATGGTGGGACATAGAACATGTTTTTTCAGGCCAAAAATCTAGGAAATGTTTTCAAAAACCGAGAGTAGAACTAGGAATTTTATGTGGAGGGACGCATAGACGGATGCCTGATCAGGAGGGTCGGGAGGGGTTTCGCAGGAGAAAGTTTGAAATTGAGATTCAGGATGAATTTTGAGTTGCTTTAATAAAAAAGTATATTATAATAAATTTTTAGAAATATTTTCAGATTATGTGTGATTGCCGACTTATACCGTCGATATAGGTCGCTTTATACACTCTCTTGCTCTGACACCTAACCTCCGCTGCCCTCTGTCGAACCACAACCCTTGGGACATTGAGCACCTTAATATTACTGCTCCAAGAATGAATTCATGGAAAAAATGAAACTGTCGCTTTAGCAATTCAATTGCTAAAAAAAAAGTGACTGCATGTTTCAATGTAGATTTACATACACAAAAATGCTACTTTACACCACCCCCGTGGCTAAATTCGCTTACAATATCGTTCAGTAGCATTTTTGTTGTAAAACCACGTTGAAACACTGCAGTCACTTTTTTTAGCAATTAAATTCTTAAGCAGCAGTTTAATTTTTTCTGTGTTTCTTTTTTAAAATATGTCCTCGGCTAACAGTCAAAATATACAATAGACTTTCTTTTCTCTAACGGTTCCATCCAAAAAATGCAAGAGAACACATATTCAAACATTGACACAGCAACACCGATAAAAATGAAATGCATTAGGATCCATATCTCTAATTTTTCCTCATTTTTTTATTTTCATTTTTTACACCCACGAATGTTTTTTCTCCCCCTCTCGAGCAATAAAGCAGGTAGGATTATGAAGAAGGTGATTATGAGGGGTTTTTCAGACGTATTAATCGTGGGACGAGGAGCCTTTCCCTAATCTGTGTAAAAGAGAGTAACCTTCCTTGGTCCACCACCGCAATAATGTACTTGCTTTAATGACCTCGGCCTTCCAACGCGCAACCTCCCCCAATCTTTAAGGGCAGGAGGATTTTACTCCATCCCCGACCCCCTATCCCCCTCTCCAACATCCTCCCCGTTTCTTAACGAGAGTGAGTGAGGCTTTCTGAAACCTGACGACGCTATTATCGAAAATCTTCTCATCAAGTAACTCCGTTGCTAGACCGTGCACGGAGGTTGGGCGACTTTTACGTGGATATTATGTGTTGTACCCCTATGTGGCAATGGTCGCAGACAGCCCTCTTGAATATGAGTAAAATAGGTGCACCCCTCCGTTTCCAAAATACTGGCGACTCTCTAATGCGCCCGCTAGGAGTACTTTAATCACTCGGAGGAAAATTACCCGCGCTGGCGCTTCCAAGACGTGCCTCAAATGCGAGGATGCCAAGTTTTAGATGAAATTATGACCGCGATCGGCAAAAGGTGTAACCGATGTAGTGGTAAAAGAGGGCTAAATTTATTTCTTTTAAAATTCTTCCTTAAATATGCAATTGCAAAGCTTTTTTTTTCAAAAATCCTCCTGATTAATACAACTTTATATATTTAATGCACTGCCATAGACAGTAAAAACACATCTTTAGACATAGCTAAGGCCAATTGGACTACATTTTGCAATTTGGAGCTATAAATTCTAGCCCGGTTTAAAAACAACGTATAAGCCATTAGTTTCCATATGCACATAAGTGTTTTTCCAGAAGAGCCAGAATTTATAGCTCCAAATTGCAAAATGCAGTCCAATTTATTCTCATCACAGGGATATGAATGCCAATAAGTAGCATTCTTACGTAAGCTCGTGAAGCTAGTGGCGATTTTTCGAAGTTGGCAACACAGTTTTTCCGCCATTTGAATGTACGCAAAACAATCGATTCTTGGCGAGAAAACTTATTTTCTCACTTAAAATTGATATTTTAATGGATTTAAAAGGAGAAAAACAGTGTTAGCAACTTGCAAGAATCGCCACTGTATGGAACTAGTGCCGACGAAGAAAAAAATGGCTCCTTCATATTTCCGGTTATGCATTTTGACGACAGCGGAGTTCGATAAGTGGTATCTCTCGGATTGGCTCTGTATGCGAATCGATATGGCAATTTTTCAAGGAAGCCTTGTGATATGAACTTTTCTACACAGGTCGAAAACTCTAAATTTTAAAGGTTTTTCTTGGTTAAAAAAATTAACTTAGGATATAGCAGGGTGTCATTGGTGTTTCTCACCAAATTTTGTAATTCCGAAAAAATACCGCAGCGCCTTCAATTTTTTTAATATACTGACATCTCTACACAGCACAAGCTGATTAGATCGAAAATCTTCAACTCTTGCTGCATCTACTTCGAGTAACAGATCATGTCAGTCTTTAAGTACGTCTGAGAGTTGGTGCCTCGACTTCAACAGATAGATACTACCATTTAACCCATTAAAATAAAGTCCAAGTTCTTGGACCACTCGGTCCATGGAGAAATTAGTTCTTCCTCACTCCGGCTGATTCGTTGTACGCGTTGTATGCAAACAACCAATCAGCGCGCTCATTTCGTCTACGAGCGCAATTAAAAATATTCTAATCGCGGCTTATCTCCGCTGTCGGTTGACTCAGACTGAAATTCCTCGCTTTTCTCGTTTTTTCAGCTCTTAGAAATAAATCAGGGCGGCCATTAAGATAAGGGGTTTATTTTCAACACTGATTCTTGAATCAGATTACTGCGAATTCTTAGCGCAAACATTCTCCGTGGTCCGGTGAGTGCAGACCAAGCCGTTGCCAATGGTCTTAGTGGCATGAGCTTGTAGGCATCGTTGCCATGTTTCATTCAAAATTCGCATCTAGGCACCGACAGAATAACTTTCAGGATAGTTTTAAAGGTAGTACAATTTTTCTGAGGTATTAGCCATTCATTTCTTTGGGATGGATTTTCCCACACGAGCGAGTAACTCATCAACCAAAATCAAACTTTAGTTCTGAAGCTAGCATACCTGCAAAAGTGATGATCTAAGTTCAAGAACTAGGTAGTTCATCTAATAAGTTATGAATGGGATACTTGAGGAAGTGACTGTCAAATGTTCAGAAATTTAGTTTTTGATGGAATAATATTCTTTGAGGTCGGATGTATCTTACTACTAGCGATTCTGTCAAAATTGCCCTTTACACATAATTTTTAGACTTTTGAATATATACATCTCCGTAACGATGCTAACTAAAAATAGGAACTTAAAAGGGAATTAAACAAGTTTTTATCACCTAAATAAGCTCTACGCGAAAATTTGATCAGGAAACAATTATCTGGGTGCTTATGTTGGTCAAGTGGTCCATTATTCCTCCCCCTTCGATTTTCAAATACTGGCTTTCTGTTGTTGGCAAAAAGGCGTTTCTACAATCGGACGTATATATATACTGAAAGGAACTGTATGCCTAGAGCTAGCGGGCTACATAGTTCTTTTCACTACGAGTACGTTCAATTTAAGATAAGCCTTGTCAGGATAATCTTTCTTACCAACCAAAACTAATGCGAGTTAATTATTTAACTGAATGAAGAATACATAGAATTCTTATTTTTGCATTTATTAATTTATACGTTACATGACACCGAATAAATCATATATTTGCAAAGCAACAGGTGTTGCAAATCTCTAAACATTGAGTTTGTTGCAGTTTTCCCTGCGCAAATGAAACAAAAAACGCATAGGATCATGTCTTAAACCTCTGGATGTTTTTCTTCCCGGCTAGTGAATGCGCTTAATCGCTGCACAGTTTGTGAACTGTTAATTGGTGTTCGTCAGACAGCTGTTGTTCGAGCCAGTTTACTGTCGAAACACACCCGACGGCGAATTTTCTGAGCCTCCCCTAATTCTACCAGAGTTCAATGTTCTACCATCGAAAACTGCGAAACCACTCCATGCATTCCACGCAGTGCATCTCTTGATGCATACGATATGGGCATCGTTTAACGAGCAGAATGAGATGGATTTCTTTAAAAATGCGAGTAGTGATGGTTCTAACTCGCTAAATCATTAAAAGTCGAAAAAAAATGAGGGACTATAGTGCAAATGGGCCTTATTGGGACCATAAAGATTTTCCTAAATGTTGGATTCATTGATATAGGAGATACAAAGTCCCAAGAGAAAATCCTAACACGTTTTACTGGCATTCTTATATTTGATACATTTTTATGCCTATGAACAACTTATTCTTAAGTCTCTCTCTGGTATCACGCCACGTCAGTGTACGTATTCTACTTCGACCTCTTCAGAGGAACCTGTTCGACCTCATTTTCCCATAAGCTTGTGGTACCATCTGTGGCGTGGCTGCATACAAGAGCAATATGTCTCGACGATAAAAGGAACCATTCATCTTAAAAAACTCTTGATTGAAATATTGATACTCCTCCTTCGATGAACTTCATGCCGAAATTTTTCACAAAAAATCAATCAAACAGGGAGAATCGAACCATATTTTTGACGACTCAAAAGACTTGGTCTCTAGAGAAAATTATTTTTAGTTTTTGTCTGCTTTGCACAGTCTAAAGAGCATGCGTTGCGCCAAAACAAAAACGCCTCTACTGCTCCCTAGATTATTTTCTTACAGAATGTTTTACAGCAAGAAAATCAACCTTTATTCATCCCTCATGAGTCAAGAATAGTTGCAGCTTGCAGCGTACCCCGTGCCACTAAGAACTTGAAATGACAAGATGAAGCAAAATAGTAATGAGGATTTCTCATAATTAAACATTTTGCTGATTTTTTTTAATGATAAAAGGAGCCATGTGCAAATGAATTTAATCTAAACTTGCAAATCTTATCAGCAAAATTCCTTGCTTGATTTACTTTTGTGGATACAGATATTTTTAGGATATATTCGTCCACGTTGGGAGGAAAATGGGACTCTAGAGTTTAGACAAGGTATGAATTAAGACATCATACATACAATTCGTGTTTTCTCTTTAAAATTTCACAAGGAAAACAAATCACACAACGGAAAGTCTAGGAATCAACTCTATTAGCATTGGTTAAACGGCAAAAATGATTATGACGTCATTTGCACAATGAGAATTCCCTTTGCTTTGTGTTAAAAATACTACTTAACCTCTTTCTGGATTTGATTCTTAAACTTCTCGTTTTGTCAATTGTTTACCGCATAAGATTTTGAAGAGAGAATATCGAACGTTAATATTTTTTTCACACCTTATATAGTTGGCCCCTTGCAAAATCTTGAATGGAGTTACTGTATTTTTGCTATTGACGGCAGAACGTCGCTTCGTTACTGGTTTGCACTAGGCATAAATGCGGTGCAAATCTTCCGTGATAGCGGAAAGAACCGTAAGTTCAAAAATGAAGTTTTGAGAAAATGGGCTCAGAGGCTTCTGAGTGGAAAATTGTATTGAGAGAGGCCAATCTCCGTTCTTTGTTAAATTGCCAGTAATCATCCAAAAGACCCTCAGAACTCGTTTGGATGGTTAAATCGGATCGACCAATTTTATTTCAATTGTATAAATAGGATATTATGCATTTTCATGTGAGGCAAAGCAGCCGTAAGTGATATCTTCTGCATGCTCTCGTGATTGCGATTAGGACACACAACAAACACATTTTCAGGTTAGAAATTGGTAGAGGAGGGCGGCATTTTACTTGAAAGCACTATTTTCGATAGCTCTCAGGAGGAATGATATTATTTACGGATGTTTTGTCTGAAACTACGTCATTTTGGCACACTTACGGCTATCTCATATCGTCGCGGCTCTGACGTAAGGGCGTACTTCTATTTTCACACAAGCCCCAGAAATCATACAGTTACACGGAGATCAGGGCTCACGTGTAAATTGAGATATACTCCCTAACGTCAGAGCAGCGACGATATGCCTCGTTTTTATAAAAATGAGACAAATTTTGCTGTTTTAGCAATTTCAGTGATTTCATCTATAGGAGGTTAGACGAAATTTGAAGGGCACTCGATTTCGAAAATTTGACACCTATCGCTTTTTTCGCTATCACGGCAGAGTTACACTGAAAAAAAAGTTCGGTAAATCCGAACTAGTTAGGATCATATGGAACCAGGTTTTGTTCGGTAGGTACACACAACCGAATTATTCGGTCTGTTCAACCGAACTGTTCGGTTTGTGCGACCGAACCATAATAAATTCTTACAGTTCGGTTCAGTGGACCGAACAGTTCGGCTGAGCAGACCGAATAATTCGGTCGTGTGTACCGAACAAAATCGTGGTTCCATTTGATCTTAACTAGTTCGGATTTACCGAACTTTTTTTTCAGTGTATGCCGTTCTTGCAATGAACGACAGAACGTCGCTGCTGCTTTACACTGTGCAAAAACGCATCGGAAATGTTTCCAAGAATGTAAGCACAAACCTTTTGGTGGTAGTATCCATTAGTCTGCTCGGGCACACAATACACTTGATGGTGTCCTGGGGGATACACTGGGTAAACGGGGCAAGACATAACTAAACACGCGGAGGGCACCCATACAACTATCGTAAGATTCGCCGGTACCTCGCCGGGGCCCGCCCACCGGTACCTGGACACCACGCCGACCGGCTCCGGCCCCACTACCCGAGTAAACAAAGTATCGTATGCACTTAAATACAAATATTAATTTTTTTCTCCACCTAACAGTTTTACGAGTCATAATAAAGACAGCCCCAATAGTCAAGCGCTTGTTTGAAGTTTGAGGTTTTGAAAAAGTCTGTCGGTCTCCGCCGCGCTGCATGCTAAGGAAAAACGTCGTATGAACATTCGAGAGTTGCCTAATCTACCTTGATAAAGGATGTATTTAGGAAAATATTCCTGCATATTGTGTTCTTGAAATTTTCGGACATTTTAGATTAAATTACGTACATAATTGACTGAAAAAATTGGGAAAAAAGATTTACAATTTTTCGAATGAATCCAGTTTTTATTGAAGGAAACTTGGCAATGTCTGAGTGCTCATACGGCGTTCTTCCTAAACACGGCAGTGTAGTGCGTCAGTTTTTGACACGTCTTCGCCGTCAGGTTTTCTTCTCGCTCCGTTGCGGTTGGTGTCTACATTGTTTTTCTTTTTAAGGGTTCTCCTGGTGCAGAACGTTTTCTTTTCGCGGGAACGCCCAGTCGACCCCCCCCCTTCCTGTTTTTGCTTTTGGCTGATAGTGTGCGTGAGCCCTGAGAATTTTTCTGTGGGGCTCTTTTCTGGGGGTTTCATACGCATAGTTGAAGTGGAAAATTGTGTACCTAAATTCAAACGCTTTAATGATCTGACCTGTTCTTTTTTCTTTTTTGTCAACCAAAATGTATGCATTTTTGAAAACGGGGTTTTTTATTAATATTTCTTGTCCTTCAAAAAAAATGAAATTGCAATACTTACATTATGATCATATTTACATTTTCTTAAAATAGAGAGGGTCTCCTAGACAGGGGTGGACAAATTATACAAAATTGAGAATTTCGTAAATATTTTGTCAAAGTACATACGGAAATATACAACTGTTGGACTTTTAAGTCTTTGTATGCTTTTTTTTGTAGTCCTACCTGCTAAAGACACTATTTACATTATTTAAATGAGTGAAAACGATCAAGAGAACGAAGCTGAACAACAAAAAATTGTTGGTTGAAGCTGTCCGAAAATTTCACTGAATTTCCTCTGTGCTGCCGATAAAATCCTGGAAAATTTTCAAACAGATTCAACCAAAAATTTTCTGTGAAAAAATAAAATGGCGGCGGAAATTTTTGACCGTCGCATGGCGCCTGCGATATTTTGGCCGGGAGGCGACGAATTATCAGGGTAAGGATAAACAAAAATTCTTTCAGAAAAAGACGACTTATTCTCCTCTCTCGTAAAAGATTTTATGCACATACAGACAAATCGCACATTCGTAACCCAATCCATTCAAAATATCAAAACTCGCAGTTTTTTTTTTCTCTCCAAATGACCGGGCAAAGGGAACAATTCGGGACTATTTACCTACTCCTGGCGGGAGTGTAATTTTGCCGCTACAGTGAGCAAAGTGCCCATATTGAGTGATCTAGTAAGGCAGTTGCCCGCCCGTCTACCTCAATGACTATTATTATCGCAGCGGATTGGATTTTAATTACGATCTATGAGGGACCAGCAGCCAGCGCACTGGATTTATTTTGCGGATGCGTCTTTTTGGCACATCATAAAGCATTGAATTTACCTGCTTCGGGGCATCGACGTCATAGACCCTCTTTGTAACACTTGGGTGTAAAAGTGACAAAGTCAAATGCAACTAAAAGACAGAATACGTAAACATTTGGAGCTAATTCAACGATTAGCAGATAAACTAACTATGATGGCAGGGAGAGGGTTTTCTCAGTGACTTTGAGCGACAGAATTTTACATGATTTTACTTGGAAATAAGTTGTTGGTGTCTAGCACATTCATTTTACTGAAAACTCAGGTTTTCGTTCGTTAATTTCTTACTCGCAATTTTTTGAGAAAATTCCAATTTTTCTAGCACTCTTCGTCAATTCGTGCTTTCTCGCTCCCTCGCGGGTAGAGGAAGTATTGTCGTCGTCCAAGGGAAGGAAAAAAAAGTTTAAAATTTCATCATTTCTACACGTTTTTTTCCCCTTTTTTATGGCTGCTTGAGGCCTTTAAGTGATATGTAAAGATGACCAAAAATACGATCCTTTGGTTCTCAGTAACATGATTTTAAAATGTTTCTAATTTCTGGACTTTTTTTGCACTGACATTGATGTTGGAAAACTGAAATTTTTCAATTCATTCAAGCAGGATTATTTATATTTGCCTTGACACACAGAAAATCTCTCTTTTTTCCTAAAATGAAAAATAGCTGGTTTTATAAACCAACTCTGCAATTATCAGAGTAAAGATAAAAATAAAAATAAATTATTCTAATGCTATCACATCTCCTGATCAAGGATGAAATCACAAAATTTAGAAATTATATAGTTATAGGTGCTTAGTATATGTACTATTGTACTCGCACAGTTTCATTGCCTCTTTTTTTAAGATAGCTTGTTGAATGAATGGCTAGGCAAGCCGCCAAGAGGAGAGAGAGGGGAGGAGGGGGAGTATGTGTGAGAGAGAGATAGACAGGACAGGCCCTTTCCGCTGAAATTACTTTGAATAATTAAAATATTTATACCACTCTTGCTTACAAATTTCATGGTTTAAGAGATTGATAAGTCATTAACTTGATCAGAAAACATCGGTATTGCGATTTTTTTTTTCGATTAATTTTTCATCTCAAAAATAGATACGAATTCTCCCTCTTCGTATATTCCGTAAATTTCCTCTCCCAAAGAGTTCGAACGTCAGAAAACCAGCTCCGAAGAGCTGTGACAGAGAGATAAGAGAAAACTTGATCTAATAATTTCTCCGTGACGGCCGGCAGCGCGGTAAAAACTCGATTCAGATTTATCTACGGGTATATGTGCGCGTAGAATTCATTACTCGGCACGAATAAAAATAAAAAAAAAGAAAAACTAAAAAATAAGGAAAAAAGTTCCCACGCTGGCTGGAGTTACGGCGAGGCGCGGGGCGATGGTCCGGCGCACAGCGGTTCGAGTCAATTAGAGAGGTCGGACATGGCATTTTTTACTAAAACTGAAAATATTAATGTTAATTCCGTCATATAATACATTTTAAAGGGTGCTTTGGAAAGAGAATTTTACGAGGAAACCAATGGAACCACTTTTAGAACCTAAAAGTTCTGTATAAACGGAGTTATAAGCGTTTAAAGTTTCCAAATTTTGTCCGACCTCTCCTATTGACTCGGTCCACCGTGCGATGGTCCGGCGGTTGGGTGTCTACATACGTGACCAAAGGCTCATGACAAAAGGAGACACGCCCCCGAGGGCTTATTTATCGAGTTTTATGGCCCTTTTGGTTTTAATCTATTGAATTAATTACATATCGACTTACCCCCACCCCCTCCCTCTAGCCGCTATCCGGCACCCCCCTCCCCTCGCGGCTCGCTCTATGCCTTACCTGTTCGAATTACTATTCATCAAATTACTTTATAAACTATTTAATCAACCAATATCCTCTTTAGTGTGCTTAAAATTAATGAATAAACTGTACTCAAAGGTGCCAAATTTAGCGCGGATCACTGGGAGAGTGTTGAGAAAATTAGTTGAATATCATTTTGCGATATAGTGCCTTCTGTATGGTGTAGTCCGTGTAGTGGTTGTAGCGCTTGCTCTATGATCGAGAGGTCCCTGATTCGATTCCCGGCCAGGTGACCCGAGGTTTGATGGTCTCAAACAACGGTTACCTTGGGTTGACTTGATAAGGGACTAAGAGGGGTGGGAATTAAGGGACGTTAAGCGTAAGAGTATCCGGGACATTTGAATCGTACAAAAAAAAAGAAGCCACTTTTTCTGGTACATTGTGTAGTTTTCCAGACGAGGGACCGTAACTACAAACTTAACTCAAACAATCCAATCTTTTTGATGAATGTACTCGTGCAAATTTTGTCCAGAAATTTTCTGATTTTTGCGTAAGATCTGAAGAAAAATCAAGAAAATTTTTAGATCGATATGCTCAGAATTCTCCTGGTAAAAATGCAATTCACAAGGGGGAAATTTGGCAACATTGGAATATAATTGCGTTTTTTCGTGGATGAAACGACGATTTTATTAACAACGTGTATGTTATCAATTTCCTCATAAAGATAGGTGTTATCACCAACGAGCCAGGAATAGTTATATGCTATGGAAATACTCCAGGAATAGAATGAATTATTTTCAAAAAGAGGATTCATTCTGAGTCCACACCAATTGTTATTGTCTATGACATGCGATCGCAAAAATTCACCTGCTGAAATTCTTTTCAATCATCAGTACTTAAAAAATAGGGTTGACCTCCGAACTTAACTTTTGCCTCACTTGATTACAATGCTCTCATTGAAACAGCGTTATCTTAAAATATTCTGTATCAGCCGGCAACACTGGTTGGATGGGTCTCAGCCATACGAGCCCCCCTCACCAGCCCGCGGTCCCCCTTCGGTCCCGATGCAGCTAGCGACCCTTTTCCACCGATTAAGTTTTCAACTTTAGATTACGCGATAGCGAGGAAAAGTATAACAGACGATGAAACGAGTTCAACTCTTCCGCGTTTCATTTTTTTTCTCGACGAGCGCCTAGGCCTAGGCTGATCGAGCGCCTGATTCCCTGATTTGCCTTCGTCGCGATGGAGCCCACGTAAATCGACCCAGAGAATCATTTACGATGAACAAGAACTTCCAGATCAGGTGCTTGTGTTGAGCTTTATTCAGATTATTATGTGGAAAAATTGTGGACTGAGTACGGAATGATCTGTTACAGTTTCGTTTACGTCAAGTTAGGTACATTCCAAACTGCCGTGCCAAGGGAAAAACCTCGTAGGAACCCTCAGGTGATTTATAAAACACGAATTTCCTGGTAAACTTATGAATATTTTGCTCCCAATTTTTCAGATAATTTTGTTTGCAATTTCACCTAAATTTCCTGGAAATTTTAAGGAGACATATTCATAATTTTCCTCAAAAATAAACATTTTATCGAAGGAAACTTGGCAACTCTCGAATGTTCATACGGCTCTTCCTTAGCAAGGCAGCAAAACCCCCGTTGTTTGTAAATAAGCAAGTGAGGAACATGGAAAATTCATACAACTTTTATAAATAACCGCATCGCTTTATATAAAAAGTTAACTCACTGAAGACAGTATAATCCAAAATTGAGATCTTGGTCCAATTTTTGGAACCTAATCAGACAATTATAACGGTTTTGGAGCGATAAAAATTGCTTGCAGCGATTTGGTTTGCTTGCAGTTGGTGTTCAATCATAACGATAACGGGTTGGTATTACTTCGCTCACGAAGCTGAACGCTCATTCTAACTAGTTCGCCTTCGACGTCCAGAATAGGCAATTTGATCTACTTGGAAGCGGTAATAGTTGCTTGCCTGCGCCTTGCATATTCACTTCGTTCAATCACATAGACTGAGTTCAACGGAAAAGAACTGACGATATGGCATATTTTTGAAAAACGGAAGTTAGATTTAGTTTTGAGTTTAATTAGCCGACGTTGAAAATAAATACTTTGAACATAGAAATAGGCCTTGAACCTTATCTCTAACACTTCATTAAGGATTAAAAAATGTACACCTCTTTCTCTACGTCCGATCTTTGATGTGATTTGCACTTCCCTATTGAACATGATTTAAAGTACTGATTTTAATATTCTTATGAAGTGTGCTTACACTGAGTCTGACCATTTCGCTTTCAATATCCAAACTGGGAACTGTTAGCTACTTGAATGTAGTCATAATCTCTTGTCGCGGTTTGGCCATGTCCATCAGTGGATTAACATTACTTCAAAGTCAGCATTTCGCCTCCATTTAATCAGCTCATCCTTCATGTCATAAATGAACAAAATAAGGCGGCTGGGAAAAGCAATAGCTGTTTTCAGCAGTTTAGCCACGTCTATTTGGTTTTGAGACCAGTCAGGCATTTGTTGAGGCAAAAAGTCAATAATTTTTTTCTCTCAGTATTGCATCTATACGAGTATATCTACCAAACACATACTAAAATTTCTTCGTTTATAACTTTTTTTCTTTGCTTATAACTTTTTTTAGGAATCTGACAATATCTCTTGGATTTATTGAGGATCAAATAGCCAGATAATGCAGCAACCACTACCATTCTCTCATTTTGATTAGATGATAAAAAAAAATTAATGCAAGTAAAAAATAATTTAAAATTAATAAATTCAGATGACTGAATCAAATGCGGAGTCTGCAAGTTCGCGGTAAGGCAAAGCAGCGACCAATCCTCAGATCCGACCTCGAAAGAGACATGATTCAGCGTGACCTTGAGCAAAATTATATTAAACTGCGATACATTGAATTAATAGTTTATTGTTCACAGCAGTATCTTCCGATCTGTACGGTGCGGCAGTGCCCCTGTAAAAGACATTAAAGCCTCGGAACCGGCGGAGCATTATGGCTTTTGACTCGCATTCACCAACTTGTAGGTCCATTGAACGCCGACTCGCATGGAAACCTGTTTCTAAACTGCCGTGCTAAGGCAAAACGCCGTATGAGCCTTTAGAAGTTGCCAGATCTCCTATAGTATAAACCGAATTGATTGGAAAAATTGTTCAAATTTTTGTCACATTTTTCAGATAATTTTGTTCGCCATTTGATCTAGAACATCTGAAAATTTCACAGAAAAATATGCATAACTTTCCTAAGAAGTACATGTTTTATCCGGAGAAATTTGGCAACTCTCGAATGTCCATACGACGTTCTTCCTTAGCACGGCAGAATACATTAATACCTGCCTTTACACTTGATTCTGTGTACGTTGGAAACTTAGTAAACGTTCTTGATTCGTTTTCCAATGCAAGGACGCTTCAAAATCAAGGAATTTTTCAACTATAATTAGTTTTTAAGGAGTTACGTTGATGAGCTCTCCAGAGGGAAAAGTAAGTATGACAGGAAGTTTGCGACGTCGCAAACGGAGATATCCCAAGTAGCATTTTTCATTGGAAAAGTCGCGATTTTTTTAAATGATTTTTCGGCGATAAAATCGCTAGGATCATCGACATCTGAGCGATTATCCTCAGTCTTGTCGAATTTTTTTTTTCATAAAATCGCGTTCGATAAAAACGAAATTTTACCTCAATTTATCACGATTTTTTCTTTGACAGTATTGCTCTAAATCGCCGTCAGTAAAATTACGATTTTATCGCAAATTTTTCAGATGAAATCGAAATATATGACAATTTTAATCCGATAGTATTGCAATAAATCAAAGTTGATAAAGTCGCGATTTTATTGAAACTTTATGCGATGAAATCGCAATTTATTATAGTTTTCTACCCGAAAATGTTGCAATAAATTGACGTCGATATAATCGCGATACATTCTCCTATCAAATCACAATTTATCGCGATCACTGTTACTGGGGATGTGGTTTCGCACTTCCGCCATCGTTATGTGCAAAGAAAACTTAAATATTCCATACGAACCGATGTATTTTTCTTCCTCTGACATGTCGGCACTCTTTCAGATTCCATGTCAGCGATGGTGCGCGAAATCGTAAGTCGTGAAAAAAACCGACCGATGCGCAGAAAAATGATGGAAATACACGAAAAGGTGGGGGGAAAATCAAAATACATATTCATGAAGTTCGCTGCATCGAAATTCCGATCGGTCACGACGCGTGATATGCTTGAATTTGAGCAGCGACCAGGCTTGCCAGATTCACCACGAAATGGTCGAATTTCAAGGGGAAATAAAGTGGTTTTTGTGGTGTTTCGGCAGCACTGTTAAAGGTCTATCGAAAAGACGCAAGACGAGCTCTGAATTATGGAACGAAGAAATTCTCATTAGACGCGTATCAATGCATGAGATCGGGAAGGTGGATGAGAGACAATGCAACGGTGGGAGGTGGAAGGAGGGAGGGGGGGTCGGAAGGCGAAAATACCCACGAGAAGCCTGAAAGTTTGATTTGCTTATTTATGGATGGATACGACGGCAGTTGAGGATTCTTGCAGTTGGATATGAATTTATTTGCATTGTAAGAACAACTGGGTAGAGGAAAAAATGAAGATGGGCGATGAAGAGGCATGACTGGGTAAGTTCAAATCAGAGAGTGTGTATTTTACTGCCGTACTAAGGAAGAACGCCGTATGAACATTCGAGAGTTTGTCCAAACTTCCCCGGATAAAACATGCATTTTTGACGAAATTTAAGCATTTTTTTCCCTTGAAATTTTCAGATATTTTAGATTAAATTGCGAACAAAATAGTCTGAAAAATCGGAGGGAAAATATTTACGATTTCTCCAATAAATTCGTATTTTATCAGAGGAAATTTGGCAACGCCTGGAGGCTCATACGGCGTTCTTCCTTGGCAGTTCAAAAACCCCGCATCAGCAATCTGGGGAATGTAATCGGGTAAAGCAAAAGTAACGTTCGAAGGTCAACACTGATTTTCGTTGAATGATGTTTGATGAGCAGCTTGTTGAGCATAAAATGGACTTCATTTTGCAATAAGAAACTATTCCTGGCTCATTTAAAAAACGACGTATGTGCCATTATTTTCTCAATAAAGAAAGGTGATTTTACGGAATGAGTCACAAATTGCGACACCTTGTTGCAAAATGGAGTGTGTGGTCGAGAATGAAACGAGATATTATGTGGTCTGAAAGTTTCAACATCGATAAATCGAATATAGTAAAAATGGCATAGCCGCGCTAAAGTACTTTATTATGGCTCTTCAGGATCGACATATTCCTCCTGAGTCCTGATAGTTCCGAATGAACTACATTTTGTAATCAGGAACGGTCATATCCGACTTATTTTACAAAACGCACATGATCCATTGCAATCTATGCGCAGATGGGTGTTTCTATTTATGGCTTGAAATACTAGTTCCTAATTGCAGAATGTAGTCCAAATATTCTTCTCTATGCAATGCATCAAAATCAACGACAAAACTCTAAAGACCCGAACACCTAGTTCTCTTGTATCAAGATGTATGCACCGACACTGGAAGATTTACATGTAAAAATTATGCACGGCTCATCTGACGCGAACCCGGTAATTTAACGGGCATTTTTCATAACTCATTCAGGAGCAGTGAGGAATCCTTTTCGACCGGGAATAAAACAAATCATAAATCGTCACGGTAAGTACTCCTGACCCATAATTATACATTTATAGATAGATTCGTACAGTTCTACGCGTTTGGGCCCGACAAGTGTGAGAGTCGTTACGCGCCTGTGTGTGTGTCGGTGTGTGAGTGCGCAACGAACGAAATACACCGACATTAAAGCGAGACGGGACTGTCTTGACGGAAATTTATGCCGCGCGTATGATATATTACAACGTCTAGATGATAAAAAAAAAGTATGTGAGTAGATAGAGAAAAAAAGCACCGAACTGTCTATAGGTGTATTTTTTCTTCAATTCCTCAAGCTGGAGTAAGACCAAGACAAAGGGGAAAGCGAAAGAGACACAGGTAATGGGTAATTATTAATCAAGCATCTAAAACAATCTGAACCATATAATTAAATACACCCTTGTCATAATCCCTTTTTTTATTTTTCGAAAACTGCTGGAAGAGCCGCGAGCTGAGTACGCTCTGATGCCGGATTGTGCGGTTTAACTATCTTTTTTGCGGTTTAACCTCTATATTTGCGTTGAATTTGGCATCGATGAAGGAGGATAAAGAAGGATCTGAGCTACAGTTCTTTTAGGATCGCGAAAAGGGCCCAAAATGCATCTTTGATGCCAAATCAGGCATAGATAGATTTTTTAATCTGTATTGTTTATCAGTGATTATCTCTTTGCTGTTTAGAACGGAATAAGTGCATTCAGTATGATAAAACTTGTGATGTGAGTGGATTGAAAAGTCCTCGAGTCTATGTGTGGTAAGAAACCCTCTAAGTGTGAAATATTGCTTGCCTCTAGCACTGTCAGAACTCAATTATCTTTTTTTTTTCTCAGGCAAATGGGTCTACTTTTACAGGAAAATATTGTCCTCTGATATATGTTTTGCTTTTATTTAATTCAGTTTCTTTACCAAGATTTATTTTAGCCGGAAACAATTCAATTTGAAGGAATCTATAATGAGTGTAAGCCTTTATTTTTTCGTTTTTAAAAACATTTGAGGACTTTTCAAAGAGTCATAATGATAATCGTATATTAAATTTTGATATCATAAAAACCAAAGGCAAAACTGCAAACATCCAGTTACCATTTAGCAACTTTAATCATGGTATTGTATACCTCATTATTGTGCCATCACTTCAAGTTGGTGATTCAGTAACTGAGTGAGAAAATGCATTTAACAACCAAATCTCTGATTGACAGTAAGTTGGAAATAAAGCCAACGTGCGTTACATTTCAGAAAACTGAAAACTTCAATACAGAGGGTAAAAGCTCATCCAAGCACAATTTTATGAAACCTCCGATTGCAAGAGTGATATAGTGCACGCGGAGACAAGTACTGACTCTCTGTAAATTCATTATTTACAGATGGACTCTTTTACTCTTAAGCCGGAAAGAAGTTAAATTCAAGGGATGAGTATCAGTTCACTGTTAGAAGCGATAGTCTGAATTGTGTGATTCTTGGCAACGTTGCGATGCAGACACATTTGCCATTCTCAAAGGTAATCACCGACAATGCAGGCTCTGTACTTTTTCCCGGGTTTCCCCTGAAAATGCGCTCTTCTTGTTTTATGTCTTTCCCTTTTTTTAAATATATCCTTTCAAAAACGCCATATTTTTTCCGTTATACGCGCATCTGTCCGGTTCCTGGATTTTGGGTTGCATCTGGTGATTCTAGCACAATTAGGACGAAGGCTGTCCGCCGGACAGATGAAGGAAATCCGATTGGTTGATTTGTCGGAGACCTTTATGAGTGTAAAAATAAAACAGTTAGAAAAGTGTTCATGATAACTTTCTCTGGTAATTTATCGAAACATATTTTCTCGTCTTTTTTACCGTTGGTAAAAGTGAGAAATCGCAACAATCACCGTTCTCTGTGAGGGAAATACATTAGTTTTTGGCGTTTTTTCATCATTGCTTGACCAACATTAATTGATTTTTTTAAATAAGTTACTAAAGAGGAACTGCTCCAAAAGAGTTTCAAATTACGGAATTAAAGTAAGATTCTTGTCAACACTAATATATTGATTTAACCGTATGATAGTGATAAAACTGATGCGAGCAAACATAATTATCTTCCAAAGCGACTAAATTGTCTCTTCAAGAGACCAAAGACAGACAGCGGGTTCATTATTGTATCTCTATCAAATGATTTTGATCGAATAAATCCTATCTTGGAAATGCTGTGTGTCGATAAATGTCATTCAATGACGATTCGACAATCCAAGCGCTGGTCAGATAAGCGTAAGTAGTGAGAACACCAAGAGTAGAGTGATTTTATTCAGCTGATATCGTGATTTAACAGACTAAACGCTAAATATCTGCAAGCAACTATTACTGCTCCTAAGTAGCTAACATTGCCTAACCAGGATTTTGAAGGCAAACTGGTCAGCCTGAGCACGAATATACAACTTCACTATGATTGAAATAAATCAACGTGGCTTAACAACTGCACGCAACTATTACTGCTTCTAAGTGGCTCACATTGCCTGATCACGATATTGAAGGCGAACTGATCAACTGAGCACGAGCACAGTGTGTATTACTCCTCTTGTATACGTGCTTTACCAAAAAGATAAAACTATTTGGAAATCAAAAACAGTTTTATTAATGCCACACAATGGAATGAGCTAATAAACGAGTTCGAACATGAAATTTTTCGCAAAAATTTCTGATGTTGATGGTTATTTCGTCACAAATTCAATTTCAAGGGGTGTTTCTAAAAGGTAATTTCAGGAAAAAACCAAATAAACCACTCTGAAATTTTTTTGTCTCACATTTTAGAAAACAGAAGCTTTCAAATTTTCCAAAGTTTGTCCGACTTCTCTTTTTGGCTCGGTACAGCGTGAGTCGCTTCGCGATCAAACCTTTCCCCGACGCAGCAAAAATCAAGGAGGACGAGGTGTTAACGAGCGTCACCGTGATGTAGGTCAAAATTATATCCAGAGACGAGATGTCACCTAAGAAAATTGATTATAGTGCAAGGGTTGATAAGGGAGGGCTAGGGGAGGGCCAAGGGTGGGGCAGAGGAGGGTTGGGGGAGGGGCAGGGCGGGATGAACTTGAAGCGGCCCACGATTCGCAGTGCTGTGTAATTAGCTGAAAAATTGACGGATCCTATATACATGCCGGGTAGAAGTCTGAGCATTATGGGCCCCAACCCCTGGCTATAACAGTGCACGACTTTAGAAAAAAAGAGCACACGTTCTGGGGCGAGATGAATGGGGCCGTATTTTAATGTACGCTCCAGAACTTGTAAGCTAACTTGTTTTTTATTTATTTTATTGTCAACGATTTGCATTCATGTTAAGGAGTCTCCCGTTGCGTGAAGTTTACGATATCAAAATTTGCGTCGTCCACTGAAAAATTGCAACCTCTCCATAATCAGGATGCAGAAAGTTTCGAACCGCACCAGTTTCTGGTGATCGGGTGTAACTGCCTATTGTTTTTTTCATGGTTAGATGAGTTTTATTCTTATACAGGGTAATCAAGGGTTAAACGGCCAGACTGCAGGAGCCAAAACAGCCCAAAACCCCCTCTTTAAATTGAAATTTCGTTTTTTGTTAGATCAATAATGAATTCAGGGCATAAAAGTACAAATTTTCATGAGATTTGGTTCACAACTGGTGCCAAAATACAGGAAAAACAATTCACTTTCCGAAATTGGGGGGGGGGGGGGCGTAGCTTCGACTGGGGGAATTTTTGGAAAAAAACTTCATGCAACGAAAAAGTCTTATTTTGACCCATAGAACACGCTTATGCAGTTTGGCCCTTTAATTCTAAATCACCCTGAATGGCAAAGTTACAACAAAATTTGGCTTGATACTGACATTGTTTGTCTGACTATTTAGTTAAGAGGTCTAACCATGGCCGAATTTACCTACTTGCCGCCCATGGGCCGCCTGTATTTTGCCGCCCTCTTCTCATTCATTTTGAAACATTAATAAAAACCATCAAATGAACGTGCCGGTGGGAGAAGGATGCATAAGACGCGTTCACTCGTGTTGGACACATTTTTTGCGTAAGCCCCGTCAACACTACTAGCAAAAGTTCACGAAACTTCGGGCGAAAGTTCAGTTCCGTAAACCTATCTCTGTGGGGACAAGGCCTTTCATTTGTAAGAAATGAACTAAAAAATTCAGAAAGAATAGACATAAATGTGGTATAATAATTTTAACTTCCGCCGCCGTGCCGCGCTAACCACACTGTGTTTGGCAAAATGCGTGAAGTATTCACGTAGTCTTGAAGGCACTGTGCGTTTCACGCCGCGCCCACCTGGCCGACCGCTGTTGACCATACTGTGTTTGACGCAATGCGTGAAGTATTCATGCAGTCTCGTAGGCGCTAATATGTGTTACATGCAGACTGCCGCGTCGAGGGCTTCTCCTTTTCATCTGAAGTCCTCGTCATCATTTCTATTTGCGCCGCGCCGCTCCAGGCCAAATTACGTGTTTGGTTTCTCTCTTAACTCAACTAATTAAAGGTGCGCAGTCTTTTGTATCGCCGAAATACGACAAAATTAAAAATTAATGAACTCTCAGGAAATGAGAGATTTTGTCACCTTTTCTTGTTTGTAATTTTTTTCTGAATCTGATTTTTTTGTACCTGCATTTAAAAAATTGCAAAATTTGCCGCCCTCTAATTTTGCCGCCATGGGCCGCGGCCCATGTAGCCACCCCCTTAATCCGGCCCTGGGTCTAACTCAACTAGAATTTGATACAACGGAACTGTCATTTGTCATGAAATCGGTGTTATTGGGTGAATTATTTAAGGACTCTGGTATTTTTACCGCCTCTTGGTCGAACTTTTGATTTCATTGCAAAATACACGCACTCTCAGAAAAATGTCCGATTTGTCTCTTGAATGATGAAAGAAATACAAGAGATCTTTATCATCTTTTTTGAGAATCACCTTACGACATAATATTTGGGTACGCGCTTTCTGCGACTCGCGAAACCTTCCTCACACTTGCCAACATTAACGGGAAAAAACGAAAAATTTCCAGCGAATTTTGAAATTATAAAAAGAATATGCCGAGTAAACAAACACTTGAGCTTTTGTTCAAAAATTACACCACAAATGATTTACTCCCCTAAATCATGGCTTTTAAATTGAAAAGAGCAAAAGCAAAGCTTTTTAAAAGAGGAGATTCAGCGAGGAGCTTTATTTCATAGAACTGAACTTTTGGAAACATTGTTGATGAAACGGTTGTAAAGGAAGAGGAAGAAAAAATCGTCTGCTCCCTCAACCCCTTGAAACGCGAGGGTTAAATGCACTTTTGACTTGGTTTGCGGTTTTAAGTGCACAAAACTAATTGAATAAAACAACCGAAGCAAATCGGGGAGTGCTCCAGGCTGTATCCTAACAGTGCCGTGTTGCCTGGTCTCTTTAAAGTATTTTCAATGCGTAGCGCCAAAGTTCTTGCAGGAATGATGCTTGTTATCTTGTCTATTGTTTTGCATCATGTCTTTGAATAATAGTCTCCCGTAAAACTGGTTTTTTTTACATTAAAATGTTTAGTCTCAGGTTCTACTGGACTTCTTTTGCTTGATTCTTTAGTGACTCCTGCATACTTCAATACGGCATTTCCTTCAAAAATTGAATTTTTTCAAAGTTTTACGCGACTCCTAATTTTACATCAGAATGTTCAATGTTTTACATGAGGAAGTTTTTGACGACTTTTTTAAAATCCAAAAAAAATTGAATTTACATTATATTTTGTAAAAAGAGGAAGAACAAAAACTCCGTGCTGAAGTATGCAAAAGCCTCCAAGGCATTTAAAAAAAGCTTTTCTGCACACTTCAACGCGGTTTTTTTTTTATCTTTCTCTTTTTAACTGAATTTTTCGAAGTATCTCAGGGCTTCTACGTCAGAACTTTTGGAAGTTCTCGACGATATTTTCAAAAAATAAAAAAAACCTAGAATTTACATAATTTTGAAAAAACAGGTAAAGTAATCAAAGGCCTCCAAAGCATAAAAAAATGAAAAAATATATTTTTGAAAAAACAAAAAACCTCATAAGGCTTGAGCAAAGGAAGGTTCAAGTTGACTATGAATTTCCATAGGCCATATATTATTGAACTTCCAACTCCCATTTTAAAATACTCAAAATTTTTTTTGCACCATCCGGCACCCTCACCCCAAGCTCGCAATCCCCACAGTGAGGGGGGGGGGGGGCTGTTAATTTGGCGGATCAACGACTCACCGGGTGACGAAAGGCTTGAGGCTGGAAGACGCGCGCCGTTCGGGTCCCGGGGCCCACGGCCGTGGTGTAGCGGATAGCGGCGCGAATGCAACTGATTTATTTGCCAAGAAAAAGGGGTTGAACCCGTTCATTGCGCGTGATTGATTTCACGGCCTGCCAGTGTCGTTATCATTGTCACCATTGTTCCCGCCCGGGCCCCGCGCGCGGATCCTTTAACGCCGCTTAATTTAATAACCTGTACAGTGTGTATAACGCGGTATTTAACGCTCTCGTCGCGCGACCCGCGACCGCTTTTCGGGCCCCCTCCGCGTCCCGCCCGCGTTGCCGCCATGTGCGTGTCCTCCCCAGGGATGCGAAATTAAATTTTTGTCGGCTGAAAAAGTTGCATGATACACGGTAGATGGATTATACCACCCTATACAGAGAGAAATTTCAACACCACGGAAAGAAATTAAATGTTGATTTAGCATTTATACTGTTAAAAAGATGTCCGACAAGTTTCAAATGCTGATTTTACATTTACACAAATGCTAACGTAACTACGCCCGCTGCAAACGTACAATCAAATGCTATGTTAGCATTTTTGTATTGTAAAATCAGCATTTGAAACTTGTCGGACATCTTTTTAACAGTATAAATGCTAAATCAACATTTAATTTTTTTCCGTGAAGTTAGTTGATACGGGGTGTAAACACAAAATAACCCTAGCCTTCGGTCGACAATTTCAAGAGAAAATGCCAGCTATTTTTCTTGAAGAATTTCAATAAAAAAACGAGTGGTGAATGCCAAGTCGCAATCGGAGGAATGCTTTTTCAAAGCCTCTCCATTGTTTTTTACGCTTAATTCACCGCAAACTGTACCAGACACAAAGTTTGTGTTAGTTTGTGTTTCACTTTCTATATTTACCAGAAGTAACACAAGAGGACACACATTTTCATCGGTATACATGGACCACGTTAAGCAGAAAGGAACCAAGCTACATAGCCACATGAGCTATTGTCAAATTTAATTAGTCATTTTAATTTTATACATGGAAATGGATATACGAATTTTTCTGCAAATTGCAGTGATTTCTCTGCATTGTGCGAAGCAAATATCTTAATATTTTCAAAGGAATCCTCATAAAATTTCTCTCGTAAAAAATGAAATTGCCCGGCTAAATTTGGCAATAACTGACGTGGCTTGGTTCCTTTCTGCTAAAGGCGGTCTATATATCATGCAACTACTGTATGTAAACAAAAAAGCGATTCCTAACTACATGATAAATTTTAATGCGTCCCATACATTGGCGGTCGATTTTTGGGTCAAAAATAAGACTTCTCTGTTCTATGAAAGTTTTCTCCTGAAAACGCTTTTCTCGCGGCGCTAGAGCCCGTCAAAAGCTGAGGAATCATCCCGGAATGCGTCCGTAACGTTTCTTCAAAGCGTTTACCGATAGTGATACTTGAATTCTTGGAATACTTTTCAGCGTATCTTTCATTTTTTTGCACGTTTTAATTAATTTAAAGGCGATTTACAAGATCTCTAACTTAAAAAAAGATACAACTATTTTTACTGCATGTAAAGTTCTTGCCTACCATCTGATGAAAACGTCCATCTTTGCAACCACAAGAGATATTACGCTGAAGATTACTACCACGGCCAGTTTGCACTAATATTTGACGCTCGGAAAGAGTTACGGACAAATTTCAGAAAATATCCATATCTTTGACGGGCTCTGGCGCTGAAAAAAGCGTTTTCAGAAAAACTTTCATGAAAAAAAGTTCTTACACTCCTTCCAAAAACCAATCCCCAAGGTATGGCACATCAACTTCTGTACTTTTACATAATTTTTAGCGGCTGAGTATACAACCCGCAACATCCTCAACAAAACCTCAAGAATCATCTTAATCCGTATTGACTAGCTCAAGAATATCTTGGACCTGGAGAAAATATCGAATCAAGAGGCTTTTCGTTTTCACGAATGTTCCACCGCCTCAGTCTTAACTGTTTTCGACCGCCCCTCCTGATGATTTACTTTCCAATACTGCCATTCTAAGGAAAAACGCCGTATGAGCCTTCAGAGGTTGCCACATATTCTTCGATAAAAACCTGATTTACCAGGGAAATTCAGAATATATATCTTCCAATTTTTTAGACACTTTTGTTCGCGATTAAATCCATGATATCTAAAAATTTCAAGGAAAAATATACATGACTTTCTTCAAAGGTAAATGTTTTATCGGGGAGATTTGGCAGTGTCTAAAGGCTCATACGGTGTTTTTCCTCAGCACAGCAGAATATTTTCGTCCTTACTACTCAAAATCTCACATGATTTCGAAACGAGGACTCCGGCCATCAAACGCAAACATGTGTCCGAAGATCCACCCTCGACCAGTGGCGTGGCGTGAATGATCGATTATCGATATTTCCCCCTTTGAAGCTATAGTAAAGAATCGATTACGAGGTGCTTACCACATACACCCTGTTTATCGATCCTTTTCCATAGGTTTAAATAGCAGATCAATCGATATATCGCAACACGCCACTGATCTCGTCCTTAGTACTCAAAATTTCACTCGCTCTCGAAACGAGACTTCCGGCCATCAAACGCAAACATGTGTCCGAAGATCCACCCTCGGCGCGGTCACTTGATTCGCGGTGGAAGTTGACCCCCGGACCGCGACGCGGCTCGGTGAAAAACCGGGGTTTAAACGGAGGGTAATGGGCTCGGAAGGAAACAATAACCGGAGCTATTAGACACATCTACAAAACAAACAGGGCTGCCGCGAAGCGGAGGCTGCTAATAACCATGATACCGGGCCGCACACAAAAGCCCTCTTGGGGGTCGCGCGCCGTCGCGGTGATTTGTAGCGCTGCCACCCCATCCGCGAGGCCTCCAAGGGTCGCAACCCCTGAGACTATGCCGTTGTGTCGGCCAAAAGAGCAGCGACGAGCAATTTTTCAAAACCGAGTTTACTTCGAAATGCGCTAGGCTGTGATTGAACTAAATCAACACGGTCAAATAACTGCATGCAACTATTACTGCTCCTGAGTGGCTCATATTGCCTAATTAGGATATTGAAGGCAAATTGAGCAGCCCGGTCACGAGTGTTACATGCATTACCTAGGTACCTAAGTACACCGATAAAAGGATATGTTCAACTTACGGCTTGTAAGTGGTTGAATTTGTGTACAACTTGTATGTAACTCACCTGGAACAGAAAATCACAACATTAGATTTTAATTCGATTCTCCGACGCAGAGTGAAAATAATTGAACTATTACATTTTTGAAATAAGAAACTATACTTTTTCTTGCTTATCTCAGAAACAACGTATGCTCCGTTTGTTTTCGTATGGCGATAAATACTTTTACAGATGAGTTAAAAGTCTTGGTTCCATATTGCAAAATGTGATCAAATTCACACTAAAATACGTAGCAAAGGAAGTTTGGAGGGTTTCAAGCACCATAGACGGATTCAGACACTTCAAAAAGTAGGGGCAGAAGGGGGGTTCGGAGGGCTTTCCCCAGAAAATTTTCGAAATTTTAAATCATGTAATCTGCATTTTAAGGAGATTTCGTGATGAATAATTACCAAACCGAGCGCCCTTCCTTTTCTCTTTTCTCCGTACCTACCCTTTTTCTTTCTTCTATTTTTCTTCCTCCTTTTTTGAGCAAACGGGGGAGGGGGGAGCGCACGCCTCCTACGCCTCCCCTTAGTTCCGCCTACTAAGGTGAGCGAAAATGGCAAAGATTCACTGCAGTTATGAAAGTTGTATTGGTAAGAAAGAACCCTAGGCTAGTGCCTAAATCTGTAGAAAAGTAGATAAGGAAAGGAGCTGATTGTGAGCGGTACTTAAGAAGTACACGAGCGTCAACACCAACTTCCAGTAACGAGAAATGCCTCTAACTCTCCTAAAAACCTAATTTTCTTTGATAAACTTAACCCAAACGATCCAAATTTGGCAACACCGGGTCCCGTGCTCTACTCGCTGCGCAACGTCATCGTCCCTGTGTGTTTAACCTGCGTTGAGTATTTAATCCGGGGATTTGCACCCCGTCCGCGAGATGGCGTCATTGTTATCCCTCTAATCCGCCTAATTCACACCCGATCATCCGAGATAATATAAATAGTTCTGCTCATAATCGAGTCGACAAGCCCCTCCCTTCGCTGCCCCCCGCCCAGACGCGAGCCTCAGACCGAACATTAACTCTGATGTTTCGTGGATTCTAAGCCGGTTGCCAAATGGCCGTCAAAGCAACCAGGAAGGGATGGTTCGGAAAATCAAAGCGGCTTAGGCAATTTTTTTTCCTTTGGTCTTTGCAGCCGGGTTAACCGGGACGCCAGTTGGACGTATTGCTGCTAAAAGGAACTAGAGACGTGTGGGAAAGATAAGTTGTGTTCTAGAAAGCTGCCTAAGAAACAATATGAAAAAGGCGTGATGCCTTTTGGGAAAATGGAAAAGTTGGATATGAAATTGAATGAAAAGAAATTGAGCGCCAAAATATGCCAACTGGACATAGTTATGCTAAAAAGAAGTATAAGCATAGGGGTTGCGTGCAACATACTTCCTTTCAGACGTTCAACTCATAAGCCGTTGGCATGCGACAAGAGCGTTGTGGACAGGGTTCATGAGTTGAAGTGCGTTCCAGCCCCCGTGTGGGTCACTGTCATCAACGCCAACATCACTTCTTACGGCCCTAATCTAACGAGCATACGCCTTCTTTCCCACCTGTTCATCCTTCCTGTTAGCATTAGTAATTCCAGGTAAGCTGCGACACATTCTTCCTCTAGATTTTGCAATTTTTAGGGATGAAGGCCGAATGAAATCAGTTTCTGCAGATACTCGTCGTCGTCAGTTCCGTGAGAATGTGTTGCCACCACCGAGATTCGAACTCGGGACCTATCGACTTAGAGTCTACTAGACCACTAGGCCAACCTGGCCTACGAGTGATTATTTCATTTCTGTCTTCATAACTACACGGGAAAAAAAATTGCTGAAGTAACACCCCGAATGTTAAAAATCTGCGCGACAATTCTTGAATGTTGCTATGGACATTCTGGCTGTTAAAGTAACATCCTAGCTACGTTGAATTACCAACCGTTGCGTTCACATCAAGATTCAAGAGTTGACACGCAGATTTATAACATCCGGGATGTAACTTCAGCAAATTTTTTTTCCGTGTATGTTAGCTTGAATGAAAGTACACAGCCCGATGAGTTTCCGGTAAGTCATCGATGAAATCCTGATTACTTCCCGATTATCTCAGACTTATTCAGGCAACGTCAAACGCATTATAAACGCTATTATAAACGCTATTGCTTACCTTTTAATAAATACTGAATTCTACCGGTGAATCTCCGATGAACCATTGATATGTTCCCGATTATTTCCGATGAACCCGCGGCCCAACCTGGCAACGCCGCGCCACCGCTGACGCGAACGGTGGATTTAGTCGCTTGTTCATCAATTTCCCATCGGAGCGTTTTCCCTCTTTTTTTATTGGCGCGCGAGGCGCATTAACCCCGTAATCCGCAGGCCACGCCCCTTTCGCTCTTTGTTGCCAACAAGACCAAACTGCTCCCTTTTTGCCGTTCGTTACGAGCGGATCCCCGAAAAAATCCGCCTGTAAATCAACAGCAATGTTGCTCGGCGTTTTTGCGAGGCCCTAATAGAAATAAGCGTCGAAAATCGCGCGTTGTAACTGTTTCCGGAAGCTTTGTTTTGCGGTGCGAGGTTGCCAAATGGGCCACTAGATGGGATAAAACATGGATATCGTGCCAAAATTTATGATTTCTCTTCAAACTTTTACACAGAACACATTAAAAATGTTACATTTTTCGGGAGAATCTTGGACACCTCTGTCTGAAAGCTCACTGATTTTTCTGCTGATCTCATGCAAAATCAGAAAATTTTGTAAAACGAATTTCAAAGGTACATTCTTGAAAAAAAATTTAATTGTTTGGGTCAGTTTTGCAACCCTGGATTGCAGTTACCGTTCTTTCGTCTGGGAAACTACGTTTTGTCCTAGAAGGTTCAGACATCACTTTTCCATGCGATGGTATCGTGACTCAATTTTGATTTTTTCTCGACAAAAGTTTCTTGTCCAGTATATAGACCGTCACATATCGTCGTTTACCATGCAAAGAACGTAACTCCACTCCATTGTTGCAAAATTGACTTAAAAATCAATTTTTAATGAGAAAAAACCTGCCTGATTTTTTTCCCAAAATTTTTCTGATTTTTGCACGAGATCAGAAGAAAATTTCAGTCAGGAATTCCGAAGATTCTCACTGCAAAAATGCAACTGCCGAGATGTAATTTGACAACATGTGAATCAGTGGAGCTGATGTGAATCAACATGCTTTGCGATACATCGATTGAGCTTCCATTTAAACTTATGGAAAAGGATCGATTAAACAGGGTGTTCGCAACAAACACCTTATAATCGATTCTTCACCATAGCTTTAAATGAGGAAATATCGATAATCGATCATTCACGCATCGCCATTGATTGGAATGTAGTTACGTTCTTTCATGAGGAAAACGCCAATATGTATTGCTTTTTGTAATTCGGAACTACAATTCCTGGCTCATCTGTAAAAACACTTATGTACATAGGGAAACTAATGGTACAAACTTTGTTTTTAAACTGAGCCAGAATCTACAGTTCCTAATTGCAAAATTTAGTCCTAATATCGAACTATCGTCGGCACACGAAGGTAAACTGGCGCGTATTTATGCTAAAAGGAACTATGTGCGTAAGATTTCCGTGAGACATAGTTCCTTTTGGCATAAACACGTTCAACTGGAGATCTACCTTAAAATTGTGGTCTTTCCTCGTCCGAGGCGTGGCGAAGTAGCGAGGGCGGGATGTGAGACGAGAGAGTGACTCGGAAAGCCGGGCGATGGTAAGTTGGCTGGCGTCCTCGTCAAATGCATGGGGCATGGGGCACGGGGGGCAACCCCTATTGATTTTGACGCTCTCTTACGCGGGTTTAAGTAACCCGCTGAACTCGATGAATTATTCACACCGAGCTCCCCCGCAGCACAACCGCGTCGGGTGGCCGCATTTCATTGACTTGTCCTCTGCCCTGTCCTGTCTACAGGGTCATCTGAAAGCTCCGCATCGCCCCTATACTGCCGTGCTGAGGAAGAACGCTGTAGAAACATGCGAGAGTTGCCAAATTTCCTTTGAGAAAATTTGAATTTCCTTGCAACTTATGAATATTTTCCTCCCAATTTTTCTTGAAATTTTGTTCGCAACTTCACTTTAAGATTCTGAAAATTTACAGGAAAAATATTTGTAACTATTCTCAAGAATAAGCATTTTATCGAAGGAAATGTTCATACGGCGTACTGCCGTCTTGAGGAAGAACGCTGTACAACTATCCGAGAGTGGCTAAATGCCCCTTGATAAAATGTGTATTTTTGACGCAATTCAAGCATATTTTTTCGTGAAAGTTTCACATATACTAGATTAAATTGCGTGCCAAATTGTCTGAAACTTTTGGGGGAAAATATTCACAATTTTTCCAGTAAATTCAGTCTGAAGGCTCATACAGCGTCCCTCTTTAGCACGGCAGTACGACGCCTAAGCTGTTGTGCTGAGGAGAAATGTCGCTATGAACATTCTAGAGTTGCCAAACATCCATCTCCATAACCCTAAGCTGCCGTGCTAAGGAAAAACTCCGTATTCTTTATGTTTCTCTTTCAAATGATATCATTGACATGATATCAATGATTCAATGATATTATATCTGATTGTGAATAAAATTCTTTGAAAAATTGGAGTGAAATATTCACAGGTTTCCCGGGAAATTCGTATTTCATCGAAGGGAATTTGGCAACGTCTGAAGGCTGAAACGGCGATTTTCCTTAGCACGGCTAGTAAGGTTCTGGCCACTTTTAGAGGGATTTCCGTAAAGTTTTTCGAGGGTCCCAAATGTCGTTCCCTTTGACCTAGGGGCACTCATAACTTTCAAGTCTATATCTCAATTTTTCAAAAGCTACAAAGGTAATGCCTAGTATTGGTGGTACTGGACTTTTGGATCACCCTGTATGTGTATCTTCCCTCGGAATCCCACTCGACGCTTCGTCCGCCGGCCGGATCGCACGACATCGCCACAGGAGATCCAACGTTTAATTTATTTATCACACACTCAATTCCCTATTTTTTATCCGAACAGATAACCCATGACGTCTACAGATAGGCAATAAAATATGATAAGCTTTCAGTCTTTATGATCTCTTGTTTTGTTATCATTCGGTCCCTTCATATTTCGCACTTCGTATTTTGGACGCCTTCATTTTTTGTACATGCAACATGGACATCCTTCGAGCAGGTATAGTTGCATCAAGGCTTTCATCCTTAAACCAGAACATACGAAATCACCGCATGAGTTCCAACATGTAATTCATTTATCTGAACCAATAACTTATGAATCCTATTGACAGCCAATAAAAATATGATCAGTTTTCAGTTTTTTATGATCTGTACTATGTTGTCATTAAGGCCCCTTCATATTTCGTAGCAAGTAACATGGACATCCTTCAAGCAGGTAAAATGTAAGTGTTACGTTTAAAGTTAAGAAACGATGGTAGATCTTTTAAGAGTTTAATTAAAACCTACTTTTCCAACAATTTCACCTCTGTACATTTTACTTGGAATGTACTAAGAGAGCGTTTCCTGAAACATAAATTTAATTTTTTTTGGTGCTATCTTTTGGAAACATACACTTTTTTATAGAAGAATATTTAACAGTCGCCGCCATTAGGAGACACAAGAAAAAAGACAGTTCCGTTTAATGGAAAGTAATTTGAAGAAGGTGAAAAAATAGATCAACAGTATTTCGTGACGTCAAATCACCATTTATTTTTCTGCTTTCCTATTCCTTGAGAATTGTGAGAGGTGCCATTAATTTTGAATAATACTGACACAACAATTTTTAAGAATCCACTGCCAGTGAGTCGAAGCTGCGTTGAACGCATTCAGACCGATTTTGACAGGTTCTACTTCAAGCTCAAAACGAGTTCTGAATACCGAACCCATGCTCACGCTTTTATTTAATAAAACGCGCGCAAGTGCACCACATAACTCGTGCTTGTTGGCTGAACTGAACGTATTTATGCTAAAAGGAACTATATTGTATGCAAACCCTATGCACATAGTTCCTTTTAGCATAAATACGTCCAACAGGACTTGGGCTGTGAGAAAGGCCCTCACCGGAGCAAACACTGGTGTATTGACGAGTTTTGTTATGATGCAACAAACCAGTAATTACTCTGCTGACAGCAGTCATACGAACCAGCGTGTTTACAGAACGATCTCACGCACACACGCTCCGAGCACACTCACACAGCCGCGAAAGTCACTCGTGGAGAGGAATTACGGATAACAAGCGGCTTTTGCCACATTGTGCACGAGATCCTTCCCTCGAAAAAATTAAATATGGGGATGATTTTGGTTGGGTGGGCATGTTTTAATATTGTGACGAGTTTTTCAAGTGTTATCTCTGACAAATTTTACAATTTGACGGAAACCAAGAACCAAACAAAACAAAAAGTCATTGAAAAGATTTGCCAGTGTAAATTTTACTAGAATTACGCTTTACAGAAAAAAGGGTTTCTTTTGACGTACATTTTGACAGTTCTATAAGAATGTTTTTGTTTTTGTAAGCTCTTTTTACAGCCCTTGTCACTAGAATGTGTCACAGGTGGATACGAAATAATTCATTGCTAAAAATGTAAAAAAAAACCTTCCTTGTAAGAATTAGCACCATATAATGGTACTCAAACGGTTTTCAGCTCATGAACAAAAATTTATCTTAAAATTACCAGAATGTCATAGGAAAAAGATTTTTAAAAGTTTGGCTTCTGGCGTTTAAGGAGAAAAACACGATTACAGTCCATTGATTTGATAAATATTTGTTTGTATAATATTGAAAACTTATGATCTGATTTGACAAATCGCAAAAGTTAGCAAACAGATTCAACAGATCAAAATCTTGCTGAATCTTTTACTTTATACATGTAACTTGAATCGTCATTGTTAATCTGAAATAATGTTTCCTCATAAATATTAATTTCTGGAGTTTTTATAACAATAAGCTTTCCAAATATCTCCTAATACATTTAATTTTTAAACAAAAGAATTCAATCTTTTTAGAGTTTATTTAGATTTTAAATTTTATTTTAAAATAATATTATACAGTGAAAGCTCGCTAGGTCGAATTGTGTAGGGACCGAAAAAAAATTTGACTTAATCGCAATTCGTCTTAACAGGTTCTCCACTTAACCTGTAGACGTCTCTAGAGACCGGAAAAAAATTCGACTTGATCGGCATTCCGTCTTACCGTAGTTCGACTTAGCGAGCTTTTACTGTATTTCAATTTCTGGAGTCATTTAAAAATTTAAATCAGAGTTGACTCAATCTTTTATTATTGATGGCACACTCTTTATTGACTTTAAATAATTTATGCAGACGTTTTCTTGAAGTTTCACCGTCGGATGCAACTGAATGCAGTTAACCTTCTCCAATTTGGCGCGGCAACAATGCGCAGGACGACCGCTGCTCGCTGATAAAATTGAAACTCGAAAGCCATTGCGCGGTGCATAATTCATCCGAGTATAATTAACTGCGCCTTTATTGATTTCAAATATTGGTTCTTTATTTATTTATTCATTCATATTCAGCCATTTATCGAGCGGGGCTAGCCGCTCGGACGTCAACACTCATCGATGCCGCGATAGCTGACGTTCGCTGCTCCTTGCTCCAGCTTATCGGGGTCGTTTTCATGCTCAACTGTGTAATTCAACTTACAGCTATTTACGTAAAGCCAACTAAGTTGGCGATCGCTCGTTAATTTATTGTCTTGAATGACCCGGATAAATTCAGGCACTACTCTGCCGTGCGAAGGAAAAACGTCGTATGAACCTTCAGACGTTGCCAAATTTCTTATAATAAATCACAAATTTCTGGGAAAATTTGTAAACTTTTCTCTTCCAATTTTTCAGGTAATTTCGTTCGCAATTTCACCTAAAGTTCCTGACAATTTCACGGGAAAATATTCATAGCTCTCCCAAAAAATAAACATTTTTTCGAAGGAAATTTGGCAACTCTCGAATGTTCATACGGCGTTCTTCCTTAGCACGGCAGTACTGCCGCCGACTCAAAATCGCTCGACCGGCACGATCCATCGATAATCAATTCATCGCTAAGTTTTTTGAATGAAGGGATTATGCATTATGGAAATAAGGACCTTGGTTAAATTTTAAAATGTTTTCAAGAGAACCAACAATGTAGTATTTGGAGAAAATGAGTGCGTCATTCAGACAAAGCCTTAGGAAAGGGGGCAAAAGCTTCTTGGAGGAGGATAGTTTTGCTTCGGGGGAGGCAATAAACTGTAAAAATTTACTTATTTTTATCAACTGACCAAATTTTCCTTGAAAAAGTTCAACTTTCACAGAGTGGAAATCCCTCCCACCACTTCCTTATGATGCCCCTAAACTTTGTCCTAAAATTTTCAAGTTTTACTTTTCCTTTTTTGGGGGGTCGAAATCAAGTAGTTAAGTAGGACTGAACCTATATATTCAGCTCAGCTCTAAGCTTTGGAACCGTAGACTGCCAGAGAGGAGACTATTCACACCCACGCATGATTTTTCCCGGCTTCTAGGTCGATTCTACGAAATATCCGACAAGACCATTCTAAAAAAATACGCCATAGCACAATCAAATTTGAGTTTTACTTAAAAGAACTTAATCCCATACCAACCCGCGTTGCATCGATTCACTAATTGCATTTTAAGTATACTAAACTTTTGCCTACGGCTATTTGACCTGCGACAAAATTCACATAAAAGTAGACCTAAATCAAGTTGCCTCCGGTTTATTTGCAAGTGATGATGACTAACGAAAATTAGGTGCCTGCAGAGGTTGGCTCATGGAACATACCAACCATCAAATTCGTCCTCATGCGAAAGTGCAAAACTAATTTTTAACACTTCCGGTCGTTTCTTATTTTTTTCTCTCGATTTTTCTTCTTCCGGACAGCATTAACCGAGAACTCGGCAAAATTAAAGAGCTGTTAAGTGCACGGAGCCTATTTCCCGTCTTGCGCGTCATTATGTCCAGCGAGCTTTCAACCTCTGATCCGCTGCTCATAAAATTTAATCACAGCATAAAATTGCAACTGCTTTTGAGTTGGCACAGTTTTTTACTAGGGTAGCGATACGACTATGCTTTATAGCGTGTTTGTGGGCTGAGGAACTTGTTATCACGTTTTGTAATAATTAAACTTGTATCTTAATAGAACGGCAGGCTTTCTTGCCGTCATTCGCTATCTAAACTAGGTGATCATAAAATAGATTTCTTGGCTCCGCCCACTTGTAAGCTCACTATTCGGCACGTTGTGAGCATTAATGTGATAGGAGAGTATCTCAGCTTTCATTGTTAAAGTTTTGAGGCAAAAAAGGGTGTCAAATCAATATCTCGTCAATGTACTCATCTATATTTACATTTAGGCCCTGCGCTACTGCAGAGTTGGACTTCATTTTACAATAAGGAACTACCATTTTATAGCTCATTTAGGAACAGCGTATTTGTCACTATAGTTTTCCCATACAAGTAGGGGTTTTTACTGATGATTCAGATAAGGTATATTCCTTGGTGCAAAATGCAGTTCAATGGAAGAGAGAATCTCCGATTTTATTTCATTAGCGTGGAATACCTAATGTGTAAAAGAACGCACTGAGTAATGACAATAATTATCGCATTTAACGAAGGGCAATACTATCGTACTACTGGAAATGACCGTGCAAACAATTGGACGTTGTCAAATTTCCACCCATGAAATATTTAATTTTAAGAAAAGTTACGTAAATTTTTCCTTGAATTTTCAGATACTTTAGATTGAATTGCAAATAAAATTATTTGAAAAATTGGAAGAAAAATAAGAGTTAAGTTTCCTCAACAATTCGTTTTTTATCCAAGTAATTTGGCACCATCTGGAAGCTCATACTGCGTATTTTCCTGAGCACATTAAATTCTCTCGTCAACATAAGGTACAGAAACTTGGCGTTTCGAAAGATTTTCGGAGGTTGCCCAGATTTTCCTATTCCGTTGCTTTTCTCCAAGGCTGAATACAGCCCTGGGTTAAGCTCAACTGATACCTACCAGCAACACTTTCATCGACTTTTGTTTCTTGAAACTGATTATTTTATTACAATACTGAGTGCTTCTCTCCATGAGTAATTTCAACGATTTAATGATAATCACTGAATGATAAAAGACCGGCTCACATTCTTATCACGAGGGCCAAACAAGGTGTGCAAAGTGAAAGGAAAATAGACCATGAAAGATGTGGATCAAGCTTCATAAGCGAGGATATTAGAGGAGCATGTTCGTTACGAGTGTGACTAACGATCCTCATTTAAGGTTAATGGGTGGCTGCAAACGGATCCCGCATCAAGGAAATAAATATCTATAGTATTAATGTTAACATGAAGCCTCATAAACCAGGCAGTTTACCGCTGATCTTCCCGTCGAGTTACTCGTACGTCAATTAATGCTTCTGTTTTTCATCATGATTTTAGAGAGTTTTCATCTTTCAAATATCTTAAGGCTTAAGGTGAAAAAATTGACTTAAGTTAAAGTCGCAAAAACTACGGGTAGCTTAGTGACGTTTTATATCTTCTATTTATTTGCAGCATTTCCCCAAATTAAGTTGTCATTTTATAATGTTCTAAATGGCTGATTAAATAGTTCTTCATTTTTTGATAAACTCGGTCCACGTAATGGTCGTGCTTAAAATCACACATGATCCTATTTTTCTTCTCCTTCTGCATTATTTTCCCTATTCTGTGTGTAAACTTTAAAATGCACTAAATTTTTCCCTACTACTCAGTCTATCTGAAATGAATCAATTGAAAACACTGACTGAGAATAACACGCATTTTACGGTCTTTTTGAGTAACAGGACTGCTTGAATTCCTCGACCAATTGTGACACTCGGGATTTGAATTGGTGTAATTGTATACTAAAGGAACTCTGTGCATAGGGTTTGCGTGAGACATAGTTCCTTTTAGCATGAATACGTCCAATTGTAAAATGGACCCCCCGAATCGCGCGACGATGAAGTTGACATGCAAGTCATAACCAAACAATCAGTCTTCACCCATTCATTTTCCCCAGTTCATCTCCGTCTTCATTTCGTCAACCACGCAGGTCAGAGTGGAAAGTACCTCTCTCTTGCTACGACTTCCAAATCCTCGATGATGGAAAAAGAAACACATCTAGACAGACTTCTCAAAAGGGAACTAAGTGATATAATTTGTTGCCAATTTTCATTAACAATTTACATTTTTTCAAGTTAGCGGTTGTACCGGTTCTTTTGAAAATTTATGGAATTTTCTTCGCGGTATGAAGCAAATTCCCTGAAATTTCAAGAGAATCGGTGCGACCGCTCTCTTGTGAAAAAATAAATTGTCCAATGAAATTTAGCAACAGCTTATGTCACTTAATTCCTTTCAAAGATACACGACCCGTCTCAAATCCACCCTTGGGGGCACGAGTTCATAAAACACACGACTGGAATGAACCCAGGTGACGAAGCGCTTTTGAATCGAGTAAGGTGGTATGAATCGAGAATAAAATATCGAGGCATGGATGTCCTGAAAAAAACGCATATTTCGCGCGGGGCTGACGTGCAGGACGGCAATCAGTCACTTGATATCATGATATCACTGCTGAATGAGAGGATGGCTGTGATTGAATTGGGTCGTTAATCATTCGACGAACCGCACAGAGGGTTGAATCGTCCGGGGTTCGAGCCTTTCCTGGGATTTTCTCGATTGTTGACTTTCTGTTAAAGTTTCGGTCCTTACAATTGATGTATTTCAATATGAGCAACGAGGTTTTTGACATGAACTTTGGGAAATTTCATAAAAAACAGTTTTAAAGGCGAATTTTGTGCATGCATCGAAAATTGATACTTTAAACAAACCGGATTCTCTTTCAGGGCCGGATTAAGGGGGTGGCCACATGGCCGCGGCCCATGGGGCAAATCAAGGGGCGGCAAAAATTTGCAATTTTTTAAAGTGTAGGTATAAAAAAAATCGGATTTATAAAAACAAAATTACAAACGAGAAAAGGCGACAAAATCTCTCATTTCCTGAGAGTATAGTAATTTCTAATTTTGTCGTCTCTTAGTGATACAAGAGACTGCACCTTCAATAAGTCGAGTTAAGAGAGAGACCAAACACGCAATTTGGCCTGGAACGGCGCGACTTAGAGAGAAATGATAACGAGGACTTGAGATGAAAAGGAGAAGCCCTCGGCGCGGCGATCGGCATGTAACACATATTAGCGCCTACAAGACTGCACGAATACTTCACGCATTGCATCAAACACAGTGCGGTCATTGCGGTCAGCGTGAAACGCATAGCGCCTACAAGAATGCATGAATACTTCACGCGTTGCGGTCAACACAGTGCGTTCAGCAGTGTCGGCGTGAAACGCATAGCGCCTACATGACTGTCGGAATACTTCACGCATTGCGCCAAACACGATGCGGTCTGCGCGGCGCGGCGGCGGAAGTTAAATCATTATCCACATTTATGTTCGTTCTTCCTAATTTTTCGTTCTTTCTATGAATGGAAGGCTTGTCCACACAGAGATAGGTTAACGAACTTAATTTCACGAAAAGTCCGTAAACTTTTGATAGATTTGATTGGCTTCCCATAATATGTTCAACACGATCTAAATGCGTCTTATGCACCCCTCCCCCGCTGACAGTTCATTTCAATTTTTTTTGTAAACACATTATAATAGTCCAAGATACTGAATGTCTTTGCTCAAAATTTACTAACCGACCAAATTATTGCGTGCAAAAAGTCCGATCCTCTTTTTTGTTTATTTTTTACTAAATACTTCACGCGAACGCGTGGAGACGATTAGAGCAGCGGTGTCCAGACCCGGGCGCTAACTCTCCCACTGCGGCCGGGCCGGTCAGCAGGTGGTCAGAGCTTTGTCGAAAGTGATAAACGATATTTCTATTGCTTCGGTTTTTGACACGGTGGGAGTAGCCCCAGGCCCCGGGGCGGGGTGGGGGGGGGGGGTGTGCGAGTGGGCAGCAGAAGCTCGCACCTCGGTCGGCCCGGATTTCGTCGACGATCGCTCACGAAAATCAGATTAATATCGCCACCGATGATTTATAATATTATTACCGACAACTATCGCCCCGTGAGGAATGACCGACAATTAACGCCGGCATCCGGCCCCGCGCCGATTCTTTTGCCCCCGCCGTATTTGTCTAATATTTTACGCTTTTCTCTCATTAATTTATATCCAATTTTTATCGCGGCTTCGCGCGCAGACATCTGCCCGCAGCATCGGTTTTAGGTGTCCGGACGAGATTATCGCCTGGACGGTATCTTTATTCATGTTCTGCGGTTCTCTGAATTGTGTTTCTGGATCGATTGCTCATGTTATTCCATGTTTCTTTGAACGTTTGATTGGAGGGCTCGATAAAAATTGATTTAGATTAGCATGAGTTAACGTCGCTGAATTTTTGATTCACACACGCAAAAAAGAAAGAGAGCATATGAAGATGTGAGAGCACGAAGAGACACCGGAGGGGAAGGGGGATGGGGGCTAGATCAATGAAATTGATTCTCATGTCCTAACCCCCCTCCCCACCCCTCCCCATGTCCCATAAGAGGGCATTCCTCGATTTGCGTGACCATTTGCTTTCGTATAGTGATATATTCGTTGGTACTGTATCGACTGTGTTCTTTACTAGAGAGTCATTTCAGCTAAACTTCAGGGAAGGAGGCAACATTTTATAGGAGAAGGTACCGTTCCCAGGGGTCAAAACTTCACACGTTTCTGAAGTTGACGAAAAAATCCTCAAAAAGTCAATTTTAAAATACAAGGGGAAAGGAAGTTTTTCCCCTCAAAGGAAGTACATAGACCTCCATCTTAATAGACGGCTTTTTTGAGAAAGTCAAATGTCTACCTTCTACGTGCACTGAATTTTCTCTCTCTTAACTGAATTTGTTTTCTTTTTACCGTATTTTCTCTCTTTCCACCGAATTTTCTCTCTCTCCACTGAATTTTCTCTCTCTCCACTGATCTTTAAGCTCTTTCCCCTAAATTCTCTCTCTTTTCACACTGGAAAAAAACACATTGGATCTGGAGTCCAGACTCTTGAAAACATTGATAAGAAAAAATACTCTTGATTCGATCAGATTTAAGCTTAATTCAAAATGAAATCCGCTCAAATTAAGAGGCTTGGTTCTTGATTTAAGCAAAAATCCGATTGAATCAAGAATATTTTTTCTCGTCGATGTTTTTAAGAATCTGAACTCTAGATCCAATGTGTTTTTTTTCCAGTGCACTGAATTTTCTCTCTTTCCACTGAATTTCTCTATTTCCAATGAGTTTTGTCTCTTTCCACTGAATTTTCTCTCTTTCCATCGAAATCTTTCACTTCCCACTGAATTTCCTCTCTTTCATCTCGCTTTTCCTGCTTGCTCTCGTGCCTCGTGAGAAGAATCTCAGATTCCGATGTATTGGTATAAGAGCGAACTCATTTTGGACACCACCATGAGTAAGACGCAACCCAAGAAAAAAGAAAAAAAACCTGCGTGTGCCGACATTTTCTTCCAGGTCACCCTCCGGAATGCAGAACCCGGAACCCGAACGCCACGCGGTCACGACATCCTCCCGAGTGGGGACCAGGACCACCGCGTTGGAGTCGACGTCCACTCGCGCCATCGACGTGGACGTCGTCTCATCATGCGTATGACCGGACGAATCATTACAACGCCTCGCCTGTCCGGCCTGTCCGGTTTGCGGCACGTGTATGCACGCGGAAGAACGCCCGGCCGACCGAGAACCCGCACCGTTAATTCCATTGATGAGTGTATTAAACATATTGATTGGCATTAAATACATGATTGCTGCGTTTGAGTCAAGTTCGCGAAATGTAGACAGAGCCGGCTTGGGTGCAGTGTGCTCCAGCGATGCCAAAACAGGAGAAATGGACCAATCGTGGCGTGCTTTGCTACATTACATCGATTGGACTGCATGTTGGAATTTAGAACTACACTCCCTGGCTCAAACTAAAAAACACCTTTCTGAATGAGGAAGGTAATGTCACTTACGTTGTTTTGAAAACGAGCTCAACATTGTAGTTCCGATATAATTGCAAAATGCAGTCCAATTGAACTGTCCTTTAAACCTACGGAAAAGGCTCGGTAAACAGGGTGTTCTCAACGAACACCTAATCATCGATCTTTTACCATAGCTTCAAACGGGAAAATATCGATAATCGATCATTCACGCCTCGCCACTGAAGTGGACCAATAGGAAGGTTTATCGATCAAAGTTTGCCGGGAAAGTCAAGTGGAGACAATTTGTCGCTTAGCTGGTTAAAGGGTGTAACTACACAGAGCAGTACCGAAGCACGAATGATCGATTATCGATATTTTCTCATTTGAAGCTATGGTAAAGAATCGATTATGTAGGTGCTCGTTGCGAACGCCCTGTTTATCGATCCTTTTACATGAGTTTAAATGACAGATCAATCTATATATCGCAATTATCATGAACATGTTTCAATTATTTATTTTTTTTAATTGAAATTTTACTTAAAACTCGTTGGATCATCAAAAGCATGTTAAATTCAAATCCATGCAAAAAATTAAAATTTTATTTTTGTTCGTCAAAATCTCTCGCTTGCCCCGAAAACTTGAGCCTCAGAACTGATTAATGGCCTCGCCGGGTTATTAATCTCATTATCAACCTCGAAAGTTGGGTTTTCACTTCAATATTGAACAGGATATAGATAGATTTATGCCGTCGAGAAATCAAAATATGCGTTGCAATTCGTGCTGCACACTCGAAAAACTCCCTTCCCCGTTTCGCAGACGAACTAACTTATCGGCATTCCATCGATGCAAAATTCAATTTTTTTTTACAAAAATATGACTGTACAATTTTTGTCCAAAATTTTGTTGATTTTGGCGTTTCACCAGAAAAAAAAGAAAATCAGCGGAATTCTCGCTCACTGGAAAAAAACACATTGGATCTAGAGTCCGGACTCTTAAAAACATCGACAAGAATAAATACTCTTGATTCAATCGGATTTTAGCTTAAATCAAGAACCAAGCCTCTTAATTTGAGCGGATTTCCTTTTGATCTAAGCAAAAATCTGATTGAATCAAGAGTTGTCAATGTTTTCAAGAGTCTGGACTCCAGATCCAATGTGTTTTTTTTTTCCAGTGCTCAAAAAAACCCACCAGTTCTTTATTAAAATACAATTGTTTACAATCGAGACTTTTATAACGTTGAAATGTAGTTACATTCTTCCACCTGAGAAACGACAGCTTGGCAGCATTGAACGCTATGCAGAACAGTGTTGTCAAATCGTGTGAAAATATTCACTCAACATACGTGTACTTCAGCGGGAGAAATTAGGCAACCGTGGATTGCATGCAGGGTGTAATTTGCATGACTGGGATGACCGCAAAGGAGCGCGTTGTGCGTTACCATTCGGCACTTGAGTTGCATTTATTAACCGATATCCATCTCACGCCCGCAAACCGCAAACCAACCTCGAAAACGCACCCCAACCCCCGAAACCAAATTCAGCCTCAAATGGTCATCTCTAATAGCGACTGCTCGGTCAGATTTGAGCCTCTGGTGGCGCAAATGACTGAATTAATATGGCAAGCACAGAGGTATCGGCTGGTAAATGATTCACATCATTTCGATTACTTGAGACGGTTTTCGCAGTGGATATGATACGCTTAGGGCTCCTCTTATGGCGCCCAACCCCTGACAGGTGCTTCGTGCCCCCTGCAGGACCCTTAGCGTAATAATTTTCATAACCTATTTCGAAAATTTGAAAACATCGGGCTCATATAGAGATTACTACCAACTGGAAAATCATGGTAGTTGGCTTGGCGGAACCAGGGGCGTCATTTGACATGGGGGCATAATCTTCCCTCCCATCCCTCTCATTTTAAATTTGCCGTTTGTCTGAGGCAATTTTGAACAGTCTCAGGGCATTTTTAGGACAACTTCTGTGGTTCCCCCTATAATAATTTTGCCTCTCCTGAGCAACTTGTGCCTTCCCTCCGGGATTTGGCTGAAATGACACCGATTCTACTGTCGATCTCTGGAAGATTATACTCAGGTAGAAAATGAATATGGACGCAGATTCAACCAGAATTAGCTTAATAAATCTATTTCACACTTCTTATTTCCCCTTGTCTTTTACATTTTACAACGGGGTGAGCGACATGCTGCTTCGAAGTTTTCAATCATTTTTTTTTGTTGGGTTTGTGAACAGTATGTTCACAAAATTTCAAAGCTGTGTAATTCTTCGTTCTCTCGTAAAAAAATCATGTAAATGAAACATGAGATGAAATGAGGGAACGTTTGATGCAATTGGACCAGTGGCGACGCGTAGTAATCGACTATCAATATTTTCCCATGTGGTGTTATGGTAAAGAATCGATTATTATGGTGTTCGTTGCGAACGCCCTTAGAATCGATCCTTTTCCATAGGTTTAAATGTCAGATCAATCATCGATGCAGCGCAAAGTATACGCCACGCCACTGAATTGGGCTGAGTCTATGGTTAAAGCCGTCGAGTTATCCCGTTGGTGCCATCAAGTTTCATTTCCCTACCTGCAACTCGAAAGTGGGCTCAGAGATGAAACAGACAGCACGTTAAAGAGACGAGACCCAGACAAACTGGGCCATTAGACGAGACATGTCCCGACCGCAAATTTGCCAAAACGTATTGACTTTCCGAGGGTCCGGGCGATTAGGCGCTGGAAAAAATCAATAAAGCGTCTAATTTGACGTTTTACGAGTCGGTCGACAGGGCGTCGGGCTGGAAGTTCACACAGGCTTCGAATTCGAGCTCGAATTATGTTTCCGGGACATCGACGCGGCTTTGATGTTCGCTAACAATGTTTCAGCGCGAGTTTGGGTGGGCGATAAATTCTCGCTTTTTATCATCCTTCCGAGGTTCGCGTCGCTCTTTGAGGCCTTGTTTGCGAAATATCAGAGTAAAAAACGGCAAACTCCTCGTCAAATTCGAGGAATCAAAGAAGGAGAGAAGGTGGTATTTTAAAACGGTGTGGCAGGAAGTTTGATTATGGTTAAAGCTGGTATATTGGACTGCGTTGAGAAGAAAGGAACCAAGCCACATCAGCTTTTGCCAAATTCAATCGGGCAGTTTAATTTTTCACATGAAATCGGTTGTGCGGATTTGTGTGCAAATTTCAGTGAATTTTCTGCATAATATGAAGCTAAATCCTTAAAATTTTCAAAGGAATCCGCACAAACGATCTCTTGTGAAAAATTAAATTGTCCAATTAAATATTTGGCGGTAGCTGATTTGGCTTGGTTCCTTTCTGCCAAACGCCGTCTTATTGTCGATAACCTACACAGTGTAAAAATTGATTTTGGAGGTAAACGCTCACGGAAAAAAAGTTGACCATTGTTGAAAGGTATGGGTCGTTTGGATTGAGCATTATTAATTAGAAATATCCCTAGCAATGGTTTGCCACTGCAAAAGATAAAACATGCGGAAGAAAAGTATCCATGATTAGAACAAGGTTTAAAATACGTTTTAAGAGTTTTAACGTATGGACGTATGCATTAAAATTTTCAAAGACTGCAGAATTTTTTTGTTGTATTTTTTATCATTAATTTGCGCAAGCAAATCATTCCTTGTACTCCATCCTTCCTTGTGTTCCTTGTATCATCCTTTGTACTGGCCTATTCCGAAAGTTTAACTGTTAAACTTTCTCGAGATGTTTAAAATTGACTAAAGTTTTCGCCTTTTTTGGTCAGGTTAAAAAATATGAAAGTGTCATTTATTCCGAAACGTTCCGGGTTGTTTTTCTTAAAAAAAATTATCTTTTGTTTTGATGTGCAGTCTCTCCCCAGATTCAGTTAAAGATTTTATTATGTACTTTGGCTGAATTAGCTGTTTCTCATTTTAAAATGTCCTTTTTAGTGTTATGTCAGTCTGAAACCTCTCCTACAACGTAAACCATATTTCTGAAGGAAAGAAGTTCTTCAAGAAACAACAATGAATACAATGAAATGCATGAATGCATTCTTGCATGATCGCTGAGGAAATTAATAGATACTCAATCTATAAAATAATACTTTCATAAGAACCGCGAACATCATTCCATCTTTACAAGTTGAAAAGATAGAAAGAGAAGACCATTTCTCTAACCTCAACTCAAGCAACCCCGCCGTTCAGTGGTTAATTAACCCTTAAAGCGGGGGTGTTAAGGTTTTGAGTGCGGTGATCTGGAGCTCACACCCTCGCACGTCGAGTCAAGTATTCCGCCCCGCGCGCACCATCACAAACACACAACCCCGTCGGGGGAGGGGGTGGGGGATGGAGGGGTGCACAGTGCATGCCTTGCCCAAAACTGAAAAGTCACGTGGCGCATGACTCCACGCAACGCAGACACAGTTGGATCGATTTTGGATTTTTTGGATGATACGATCCGCACTCAGCAATTCTCTTTATGCGAATTTTACTTATTATTATTACAAGTTGCTCATGAGCCATCATTCAGCAAAAAGTAGCATCGGCCTCCGAATTCAACTTTTGCCTCATTCGATTACATATGATCAGATTGTTAGTACAGGGTCTCTGTAATAAGTTGTCTCTAAGTATGACATAGAAAGTAATCCCAAGCAACAATTAGACAATGCCCAAATCATATCCAAACACACGTAGTCTTTTCCATATACAAATTTCAAAATTTAAACTCATAGGTGAGAAATTTGCATTTTTAGTGTCCCTATGTTCACAATTTTCATTTGACAAAGAAAAATATTAATCACACAAATCTTTGAGTAGGTACGAGAAAAAATTTTAACTGGGCACTAAAGTAATTTATGGGTCTTTCGGACGTCTTTTTGAGATTATAGGAATTAAATGAAGGACGTTTTTGTCTTTTCAACAAAAAATTCCGAACGTGGTATATAACTAGAATCCTGTCGATCCAACAGGGCCTTTCTTTCAGTGTTATGGACGGCTCTTGTATTAGTGGTGTCAATATCTCATTTTCAAGTTTTTGGGCACAAGAATACCTGTATTTTGAACGGTTATATTCAACGATTGCATCGCAAGAGCAAACATTGATCTATGCCGTCACACGAGGAATGCCCCGAAATTTCGTGTTGATTTTCAACGAAAAATTCCCGACTTGGTATATATAACTGGAATTTCTGTTGATCCAATAGGGAATTTCTCTCAGTGTTATGGTCGGCTCTTCGTATTTCATGGTGTCAGTATCTCAATTTTAAGTTTTCAGGAAACCTGTATATTGAACGGTCAAATTCAACGATTGCATCGCGAGAGCGAACATTGATCTATGACGTTACACGAGGAATGCTCAACAAAAAATTCCCGACTTGGCATATATAACTGGAATTCCTGTGTTGATTCAACAGAAAAGTTCTCTCAGGGTCATAAACGGCTCTTTTTATTCAATGGTGTCAATATCTCAATAATTTTAAGTTTTCAGGAAACCTATATTTTGAACGGTCAAATCCAACGATTGCATCGGGGGAGCAAACATTGATCTATGACGTCACACGAAGAGTGCTCCAAAAGTTGGTTGGGTGGCCGGGCGTGCGGCGCCCCGCGCGTCACTCGGAGAGCGTTCATTAATAATGTAAGACAAAGGGGGTGGTTGCCATTGGAGACAGGGGGCGTGGCTCCCCCCACCTGGCCCGTGCGCGCGCCTCTCCCGCCTATGAGACAAGTTCTTCTTTTATATTGATTAATTATCCCGGGCTCTGTCAACCATTTATTCCTAATGTAAACATTCTGCTCGTGTAATTTTCGCCCGCTCTCCTTCGATTTCGGCTTAATTGGACGCCAGAAACTTTCTCCGCCGGAATGCATCATTTTTTCGCCGGTTATTTTTGGGCTCGGGTCCTGGAATTGGTGCGCCGCCAAGCTTTTTAGCTCTTGCAGGGCTGAGAATCGTTGCTCTATAGTGCTGCACAGTGCTCCTATTGCATGTCCGTCGAAAATTCCGGGATCCGGAACTTTTTTGTTGAAATATCTTCCACTCCATGCCCGTCAAAAGTTCCGGAGTTCCTTTTAAATTGCTTCAAAAGTTACGGATGATGCAAAAGATCCGGAACATTTTGAGAATTTCAAAGGTTCCTGGAAAAATTCAGGAAAAACTCAAAAGTTCCGGGAAAAATTTAGGAAAAGCTCAAAAGTTCCGGGAAAATTCAAGAAAAGTTCAAAAGTTCCGGAATCTGGAGCTAGTTCCGGGAAATGGGAAAACTGCTTGCAGGGCTGAGAATCATTGCTCTACAGTGGTGAGGGATAAAGAATGACATGCGACCAAAAAACTACAGTTTACATGTATGGAGAAAAAATACTTCGGTCATAAGGTTCAAATTTCGAACTTTCGTCCGTTTTCAGTTCAGGTTCCAGCTATTGGAACCAACATCCTTCATATAACCGGAGTCTTTTGTAGAAAATGTGGAAAATATGACTAACAAAAACTTCAGTTACATGCGCTAAAAAGTTTTGGGTTTTTAGCGTTTTCATTGAGTCTGCTCGAAACATTATTATGCTTTTTGCTAATATTGAAGATGGTAAAATCACGTGAAATTTTAAAACATAAATTAATGATATTCCAACTGCTGCAATGGGTCAGTTGCGCTGGTCACAGAATCGTGTTTTGATTATTGTGGATCAGCTAAAATGAATAAGCTCTGTTCAAACAGCAACTTTTCACACATTGAATATTAACCGAGATATTGCGCTTTGATAAGGTAAATTTGTGCCGTCATCCGCCGTAGTGGTGACACCTTTAGTATCTTTCACCTTGCTTTCATTCAAGTTTCACGTTGAATAACCAGTACGTCACAAACGTGAACAACGTTGAAAGCAAGGTGAAAGAAACCAAGGGTGTCAGTATCGCGGCGGATGACATCATAAAACCGGCTTTATCAAAGCGCGATATCTCGGTTGATATTGAACGTGGAGAGTAGCTGTTTGGACGGATCTTATTATTTTTAGCTAGTCTACGAGAATCAAGCATCAAAACACGGTTCTGTGACCCGCGCAACTGACTCATTGGGATATAAATGTATCATGAATTTCCCATAAATAAAAGAGGGGGAAAAAAATTAAAATGATCCGATGTAAAACAAACAGAATGAAATCAATAAGTTGGAGGGACAACATCATGCCTAGTGCTGGAACCTCCTCCCCTGTTAATTATTAACTTCCAAGGTAAAAGCGAATAATTTAACACCTCAAAGTCTTGTCATCGAAGAACCTACGTACAGTGTTTGAGCATTGTTGTCTGTTATGTTTCATTCTCTCTGTCTCATTATTTTTATGTCCTTCTCGACAAGCACATGAGTTGTAAAAATTAATTATCCTACAGTGAGATAAGCGCTCGACTAAAATCGCGCACGTATATAATTGGACGTATTTCTGTCAAACGGAACTGTGTGCATTATGACGTGAGCCCTCTTATGCATATATTCTTATGGGTCTCAGGGCTCATGCCTTAATGCACATACTTCCGTTAGGCAGAAATACGTCCAATTCAACTACGTCCAACGTTGGCAGCCATTGTGATACGTATCGAAACGTGGATTCACACCCTATTTCCAAGAATGCGAGTCAACCAGCATGATCGATTGTCGATATTTCCTCATTAAAAGCTATGGTAAAGCATCGATTTTTAAGGTTTTTGTTGCGAACACTCTATGTTTATCGATCCTTACCGTAGGTTTAAATGACAGATAAATCGATAAATCGCAAAGCACGCCACGCTACCGGTTTATTATGTAAACACCCTGTTTATCGATCCTTTTCCATAGGTTTGAAATGGCAGATCAATCGATGTATCGCAAAGCACGCCACGGTGAGCACACTCGTTTAATGAAGTCACATGGAGAGAAATCCCGGCCGATTAATTTTGGACTAATAAAATTAAAGTGCTTGTAGATAACGTCCGGATAAGGGCGAATATGTTATTAAAACTTACAAGCACATTATAACATGGTTAGTGAGGCCTGCGTTAAAGAATGCATAATTCATGACCGCAGCGCTCCCGCATAATTAGTAATTATATTAATTGTCTCTCGCGATTGTTTGTGTACTCGGAAAAATCGCGATGCGACGCGGTTTCGAGATCAGACGCTCTGTTCTTGGCAGAGAACTTTTAAGGCCATTTAAAGCGCATTCCTTGGTGTTGGAGGCTTCGATCTTTGTTGCCATGCTGGTATTTGAAAAAATATATTTCGATTCTTTAATTTAAATCATGTTGGTCGAGGTGTCGAACTATGGGAGGTTGCGATTCGAAGGAAAAAACGTCTAAAAACGTCGTTTCCCAAACAAAAGAACGTAAGTCCATTGCAAGATTGCAAAATAGACTCAGACAATTGAAATATTCAGTTAGAAAAGCCCAAGATTCTCCAGGTAAAAACGCAGTTTGCGAGGGAAAATTTGGCAACATTGAAATATAGTTACGTTCTTTTGCAGGGGTTGCGACGAAAAGAGACTTCTCTTAAAAAGCAAGCTCCTCGTTAGTTGCAAAATGTAGCCCAAATATGAAATCACGATTTTTTATCCGATCGGGAACTGACGAATGAATCTGATTAGCAATAAAGGTGTTGCAAGTGACTCGCAAGTGTTCAGTACAAAACGATACAGTGGTTGCAATCCAGCAAACATGCAGACTCACTGGAGGAGCGATACAACTAACTCGTGCACACCAGTTGAGTTTTCGCCTACCCATCAGTTTTTGAAGGCGCTTAATATGATTCGAATTTTCGCGGTTGTTATTGAAAACTGTAAAAACTAGACCGAATGCTCAAAAAACTGTTAGGAAACTTTTTGGAGACGGGTGAAAGGAGGAGACTTCAGAACAGTGCTGCTATTTTATTTTACCGAAGATTCCGGAGTTCCTGGGATTAATTCCAACATCCAAAACTTACGAGAAAAATTCTGATTTTTTCAAAAGTTCCGGAGAGAATTCCGAAAAACGCCCGGACTTAGTTGCAAAGATTGAAAAATTTGATAAAAAAATCAACAAATTTGATTAAATAATCGGTAAAACTGACAAAAACAACCCCAAAATTCCTAGAACATTTGGAATATAGCTGAAAATTCCGGGATATTTCGGGAATTTCGAAGACTCCGAGTGAAATTCCAAGGAATTGCGAAAGTTCCGAGCTTCGGAATCATTCCGGAAAAGCAGCACTACTCAAGAGGTGAAAGAGGTCGGAAAATCAAAATATACCATTTCTGGACGACCCGAAACGGCAACAGTGGATTGCGGATGGCTCCAAGTGGACGTGCGTGGATCCCGAAGACGAGGGGGGAAGGGATGGTGAAAAATTGAAATAAATGCGATGCCGTGACCTTGAGCGCTATAAGTCACGAACTATTATGAATATGGCTAATTGCCGCGGCGCGGCGGTCGCTGATTTCATCGCTGCTTTTAGTGGTCGCTGCGGCCGGCCCGGGCGGGGGACCGGGGGAGGGGGATGGAGGGGTTGGGGTGGGGGTGAAGGTGGGGGAGTCATTAGATAATACCGGCCGCGGCCGGCACGGCATGGCATGGCCAGCCGGCGCCGTGACGCCTCGACTGAATTTTGAATTCCGCAGAAATGCTTATCGCTCGCATCCGTTTCCGGATTCGTGAGACCCCGCCATTTTGGGGGGTGGGGGAGGGGATCTCTCGGTGGAGAGGAAACCTCAAAAATTCCGGATTGGTAATTCTGCCGGTAATGCTTCTGATAAATGTATGAACAAATAAAAACCTTTTTTTTATGAGCGTTAACGGCTCCATCTTGAAGGCAGACAAGAGCACCTATATAAGGAGAGTACCTGTATAGGGAGAGTACCTGTATGGGGAGAGTATCTGTATGGGAGGTACTGTATGGGAGAGTACCTGTATGGGGAGTACCTGTAAGGAGAGTACCTGATAGGAAGTGCGGAATTGTTCAAATGGGACCTCGTTATGAACCAAAGTTCGGTGCTCCATATCATCTCAACTAATTCGGTTTGTCAAACCGAATTTTCGGTCCGTCAAACCAAACTATCGGTTCGTGTAACCGAACTTCAACGGTGAAGTTGACTGACGAATGAAGTTCGGTCATATGGATGGAATGTTCGATTACACGAACCGAAAGTTTAGTTTGACAAACCGAATATATTGTTGTTCATTGTTTGATGTACAGATCTGAAGATTGGCAGTGACATGTTTTATGCCACAAGGTTGGCTGCCCTGAAAAAAAGTTCATCGTATGAATTGAACGTTCGGTGTTCCATATCATCCCAACTATTCGGTTTGTCAAACTAAACTTTCGACTCGTGTAATCGGACATTCGATTCATATGAACGAACTTCATTCGTCAGTTCACTTCACCGTTGAAGTTCGTTCACACGCCGATAGTTCGGTTTGACGACCGAAATTTGGTTTGACAAACCAATTAATTGGGATGATGATTGGAACACCGAACGTTCAATTCATAAGACCGAACTTTCTTTTCAGTGCAGCCAACTTGTGGCATAAAAAATGTCACTGCCAATCTTCAGATTCCGATATCAAACAACATCCAATAGCGCATTAGTGATACTGGTTACTAGAAGCGCTGTTTTTTGTAAGACAAAAGGATGAAAGAATAAAAATATATATTTATCTCTAGTCGTAAACTGCCGTCACATTTGCCAAATGGCCACCAAACTGCAATAGGTCACCATTTCTACTCCCAAGTGGAGGTATTGCACAAAACGCGATGGGCGAGATGAAGTAAACGAATGAGACCAGGTAGTTATTTCTGTGACTCATCAGATCACCGCTCAAAATGGCCGCGGTCAGTGAGTGACGAAGAGGAAAGATCTGGCATTGGTTCAACGTGGGTACATAGTGGCAACCCTTGCCATCCCGACTGGAAGTGCAGCCGGCCGGTGCATTACCATTGGAGGAGAGGTAGAGAGGGCAAGATGCCTCTGCGCAATCTTACATCTTAACCTTCTCCGTCACATGCGGCGGCCGCTTTCCGCCATCGGGCAGCCGAGTCAATATTTATAGGTTCTCGAACGACAAGTGTCGCGGGTGGTATCTGTTTCACGTGAAGGCTGAAATGAATGTGTTCATTCAAGGGATAAATGAAGATGTTGCATGTGTGAGGAATTTGCGATTTGACTATTGATTCTCATGTAAAAAATTGCGAGAAACCCAATGGTGCCACTGGTTTTCTGTGTAATCAACTCCCAAGCTCAAAAAAAGCTCTCAACTTGAAGCCAAAATGGAGGGGATATTCCACGCTCTGAGAGTCCACCTCTACATCAAGATAAACTCTCCGTGCAAAGAAAGGGAGCAAATATGTATATTGACAGGGCTGCCACTTTATTTGGGGACTCTAAAACTGAAAACACGGCAACCCTGCGAACGTTTACATAAGAATCAACAGTCAAATCGCAAATTCCTCGCACTTGCAACATCTCCATTGCATCGAACAGGCAACATCTTGATTGTAGATCCACTAGGACTTTCGGGACTTTTCGTGAGGTCCCTTTTTTTGTCAACGATTACTCTGCTGTGCTAAATAAGAACGTCGTATGAGCCTTCAGATGTTGCCAAGTTTCCCCCGATAAAAACCGAATTCACTAGGAAAATTCCGAATATTATTTTCCAAAATTTTCAGACAATTTCGTATGCGATTTTATCTAAAATATCTGAAAATTTCAAGGAAAAATATGCCTGAAGGTGGTCAAAAATACATGTATTATCAAGGGAAATGCGGCAACTCTCGAATGTTCATACGGCGTTTTTCCTTAGCAACTTGAATTAACCCGATATGTCATTGAGAAACGAAGACATGTCTCCGACAGAAGAATAAAATTCAACTCTGGAGACCTTCTATGGGCCTCGACAGTTTATTTTGAAACAAAGCCACTCCTACTAGTGTTGCCCGTAACAAGAAACTTTGAATTCCTCAGAAAAAAAATTTCCACTAGTGCGGGGATACTATTCGAGGAACTTTATTCGTCCTTGAGTTCACCATCTGTTACACTTGCATTCGTCAATGTTTATTTGTCAAATATTTAGAAGCATACCTTCCATTTAGATCGAAATATAAAGACGAGGAACTGTTTCATAACTGTCGAATTTCGGGCGGAATTTCAAAATCCAAATACTCCTTCTTCAAAATGTCTAGGTCGAGGGCTGTGATTGGTCCAAGTGATCGAATAAGCCAATCACAACACTTCTTCTTCTTCTACCTTCTGACTAGGGCCGTGACCCTGTTTGTCTAGCCTCTATGTTAGTATATAAATATGACAAATAAAATATGATGGCGATGAGAGAGGATTAATTCTCCGGGGATGAAAGGCAGCTTTGTGGACCAATCACAACACTTGACCTTTATATCTTGAAGGAGTATTTTGATAGTGTGACACAGGCGTATGTCAGGAGGGCGACAAAACGAAAATCCCTTTCTCGGGTTCTCCATTCAACTGCGCCCACTGTGCCTTACACATGGGAAGAAACAGTACGCACAGGGAGGCGCTGGCTGGCTCCCCGCAGAGCCGTTAAACTCGGGGGGCGTCGGAGGGCGGCCGGGGGTGGCCGGGGAGCGCCTTTCGGGGGGGGGGGAGGGGGGCCCGAGCTTGCGTCGCTGAAACCGCGGCGGCGGCGGCGGCGGGCGATTTTTTTACATTGTATCCTCGCGGAGTGCGTGGCTCGGGGCGCGGGCCCTTGCGTAGGAGTCGAGGAGCGTCTTCGCTTGATTTACGGCCGCCCGCGCCGCGCGGCCACGCCCACTCCGCTTTGTTTCAGCGTCCTTCTTTATTAATCCCCTACATTTTATTTAGTCAACGGATCCCGGCTCCGCTCCGACTTTTGCTCCTCTCTCCGCGGCCGTGTCTCCCGGGTTCCCCCTCTTCCTGCTCCTTCAACCCTCGACGCCCCCCCCCATTCTCCCCCCTCCCGCGGGTGCTTTATCCCTCCTCGAGCCCTATCTCGCACGCACAGTTGAGCTTTGACGGGAATTTGGAAACTTGCGAAAATGCGCATCGACGAACAAGATGTAGCGCCTTGTCTCCACGGGACGTTTCACGGGATTTTACCCAAGTTCAAATTGCAGAAGTGAAACTTCTGGGCTTTTTTCCTGTTAAATAACACAAAAAATTTCTTCTTCTTCTTTTTGAGTCGTTCCTTGAGCTTGACGAGGAATTTGGAAACTTGCGAAAATGCGCATCGACGAACAAGATGTAGATTCCTATCCATATAATATACGCGACTTAGGTCATACAACTATTTGAACTCCCCGGATGTGTGTGAAGTATCCTGAAAGTTGAAGGCGCTTCCATGTTAAGACACACTTTGCCTTGCTGCACCAAGGTCCGTTGAAATTCGATTTAACGCTGCAGTTGATAAAATGTAATGGCGATTCCTGAATCCGAGCATGATCTGACCAGTGACTAGTGGCGTTTTTTTTACTTAATTATGCGAAGAAGCAAAATTGGCATAAAAATGATATGCTATAAAATACGTACTATCCAGTCTCTAAGAAAGCGCCTCTAACTTTATCATTTCAGTAGGAATCGACACTTTTCAATCTCCGAAATTCAATTCAACCCCTTTAGGCCATGGCGCACGGGTCTAGGGGTGGTTTTAGGATCCCAAACTTTTCGTAGCTTATTTTTAGCCTATTTGGCCACTAAAAATCATGGTGAGCCCGGGTGCCGCGAAAAGTTAGTTTTAGCGCTCCGCCCTACCAGACAATCCGTCGACTGAGCTAACAAGAACGCACACTCTAAGGGATGACAAAAAACCGAGGGTGCGGGATCCGGGTGTCTCATTTACCGCCTCGAGTTGACACTTCGTTGGCGGCTTTTCCCCCTACAGACCTACCATCAACGGGTCAAAAATCGTGCGACAAGGAGTCAACGAGAGATGACACTGAACTATTTCGCTTTTTTACCTTTTTCATTTGTTCAGAATCTTCGGCCTCCGATGCCGAATCTAAACTGAAATTTGGACGTATTTCTACCATACGGAACTATGTGCATTATGACGTGAGCCCTGTTACGCATATATTTTAATGGGTCTCGGGTTCATGTCTTAATGCACCTAGTTCCATTTGGCAGAAATACGTCCATTTCTCATCTCCGGGTCGATTAATAATCTCATAATCGATCGATATGAAGCTGTGGTAAATAATTGATATCACTGGAAAAAAAGTATGATACTTCGGATGACAAAAGGTGCCAGAACTTTGAAAGATGAATTACCGTCACAGCATTAGAATTACATCTTGCATTCTAAAGTAACTGCTGTATTCGGTAATTCAAGATTTATTGTTCTTCGTACAATTTTTTACATCAGAGTCTGGATCTAGATCAACTTCAATTTTTTTTCAGTGTTACTAAGGCGTTGCGAACACACTGTTTATTAATACTTTTCCATAGGTTTTTATGGCGGATCAATCGATATATCGCAATGAACTGATTTATCGATAAAGGACATTCGATATCGATTCAACAATCGACCCGGTGGAGAGAGGAACTATTACAGTTCATTAGATAAAAATAAATCGACGTTTCGGGACCCGCGCGCTTTGATGAATGCGCTCTCTGAAAAAAACCAAAGAAGCTGGACATAATAGGAAGAATTAAAATTCCGAACTTTGAGACCTCTTGACCATGAGGGTCAGGCAATCTGGACAAGGCCTCAGCGCTCGAAAGCTGGCTCATCAATCATGTAACGTCTGCCACGGTGAATTTATTACACGGATCAGCTGAAAGAATGTAATCAGCGCTGCCAAACTTCCGGATTTTCCGTCGAATTCCGGCACGAAAAAAACGCGGAATTTTCGGGAGTCGCAACGCGGACGCGAGACTCGGAATAAAACGGGGCTTCGGAAGAAATCCGGGGACGCGGCGAGGGGGGCTATTTTGGGAGGATGTGGATAAATTGAGCCAACCATAACTGCCACGTGTTTTTCTTTTTCTCTTTTTCGGCCGCTCATTGGCTGTGTGCAGCCAATACTCGGGTAATAAATCAAAATAGACCAATTACGTTCGAGAGATGGCCGGCCGGCCGGAACGTGATAGAATCTCTAATTCCTCTCCGACTTAAAAATCCGGACTATTTCGAGCCGAGCCTCCGCTGAGGCGGAATATTAAACCGAAAGATCCACTGCGATGCCAAATTGCCACTTTTGATCGATCCATCCGTCGTTAAAACCAGAGGTGTTTCTTGAAAGTTGGCAACGCTGGATTTCGTCTATTTACATGCATGAAAAATATCGATATGTCTCGAAACGGGCTATTTTTATTGGAATCGATTGTTCACGTTGCGGGCTTGCATTGAGGGAAAAAATAATTGCCGTGCCTTCTACGGTACTCGTCACTGAAGAAATTGAAAATACCAGATGAAAATCTGGCAAATTTTGGGTTTCACACAAAAGGGTGCGAGTCCGAGGAATAATTTGCAACGAGAAATTTAAAAAAAAATCGAGTTGAGAAAAACTGAATTTTCCATGAAAAGTTTCTCCTTAGACTCATGAACCATTGAATCTTGTTTTTATTGGTACATTGCGAAGAGGAACAAGACAATTTAAAGAAAACATTTCATCTTACCAATCATCTGGCACTTGGATTGTGGTTGAGTCTCGGTCAGGATTTTTCGAAAACCGATAAATCGTGTTTGTATGGTATACTGAACTTGACTTCTAAAACTTATCGAATGTTCCAATAATTACCTGAAACAAAAATAAATTAAAATATTTTTATAATATGCTAAAAAATTTGCAGTTGGTCATCTATGAAAGAAAAAACTTTGAAACTTCTTCTTTTCTTAGACTTTTAGATACTGCGCCTTGTACATTCGCTCTCGTATACCCATGCGCGTCGGTCGATTCTTAAATCCCTAGGCGCCCTTCCTTTGGAAACATATTGTGTCGTCTCCCTCGCGAAAGAGCGTAACTACATTTCATGGCTGCCCAATATCCCCCGAAATTGCAATTTTACCAGGAGAATCTTTTGCACCTATAACTGAAAATTTCATTACTTTTTCTTCTGGTCTCAAGCAAAAATCAGAAATTTGTTTAACAAAGATTGCACAGGTCCTATGTGCAAAATGGGTCAGTTGCGGTGGGGCCGAATTTTGTCGGCTTTTCCACACGGAGTGCAACACCCATCGATGAGTTCAAACCGCACCACCGGCCAGTCAAAAGCGCTAATTCGGACTCAAGTGCAGTCGAGACCCGTCCTAAGTATATTTAAGTATGGTGGAAGGACTGACAAAATTCGACCCCTGGTCCCAGAGTCGTGCTCTAATGTTTGATCTTTATAGATTAACTAAAAATAATAAGATCTGTCCAAACAGCAACTATTTTTATTCAACATTTACCAAGATATGACGCTTTGAAAAATTCGGTTTATTGCGCCATCCACCGCGGTAGTGGTAAGTGACACCCTTGGTTCTTTCCACCTTGCTTTCATCCAAGTTTCACACTGAGTAACCAGTGAAAATGTGTGTCTTCCCGACAAATGAAAGCAAGGTGGAAGAAACCAAGGGCGTCACCACCGCGGTGGATGACGTCAGAACCGAATTTTTCAAAGCGCGATATCCCGGTTAATATTGAACGTAGGGAGTTGCTGTTTGGGCAGATGTTGCTAATCCAAAAGACTCAAACATCAAAACACGATTCTGTAACCAGCGCAACTGACCCAATGAATATTGAGTCAATTCTGTAACCTTGGAATAGAGTTACGTTTCTCCGTCAGGGAATCGACGATTGGTCCTCTTTCAAAACTTACTATAGATATGACCGGTTTTCACCGCTACTCCATTAAAATGAACATTTTCCATGCATAATATTGTGACACTTTCCACAGAGAAGACTTTCTCGGGCCAGCCTCCCGACAGAGAGCGCGGGATTGCGGGAACCCTGCCAAAGTACCAGTTGATCATGTACGCAGGTGGCTAGCTCTAGTTTACGACATAATTCGTTCCATTGCTACCGTGTCTCACCGATCGGAACGGCCAATGCGCCGTGATAAACGATCGTGCAGGCAGAATAAAATCGGTGCAAGTCGTCTACAGCCAACAGGCAGAGAAAAAAAGGGGGGTCGGATCGAATATGGGGGGCATTGATGTCTTGATCTCTCGGTGCGGGCTCTGCGCGACTTTGAAGAAGAAGAAGAAGAAGAAGAAACGCGCCGAGGCCGTAAGCACGTAGCCTGGACGACGTTATGCTAAAAGAACTTATGAGAAAATGAATAAAATCAAAAGGACGTATGAAGCAGGCGAGCCTTATACTCATAGTGCCTTTTGATCTAATGCATGTTTACATAGTTCATTTCAGCAAAAATACGTCCATATCGCGAAGTAAAGGTAAGCTCCATACGCAAGGTCCAGTATGGTGTTCTATCGTGCTAGGAAAAAAACGCCATACACACGTTCAAAGGTTGCCAAGTCTTTTCTGATAAAACATAGAATTTCTGGAGAATTTCTGATCATTAATTTTTGACTTGTTTTTAGAATATTGACCGATATTTACTCTAGTATTCATGAAAACTTCAAAGGAAAAAAATTCATAAAATTCAACAAAAATAAAGTTATAATCATGCGAAATTTGGCAACGCCTGAATGTTCACATGATCTTCTTACCTAGCACGGCAGAGGTCTGAGCAAAAATCAAACGATAATTCTGCCAGTCCTCCGATGTGTAGCGCACCTGCTGCCCTACACCCGGCTGAAAAACCACATATTTGGTGTGATTATCCGTTGTACTTAAGCTGTTCTTAAGGAATGACTGCCGGTAAAATCGCCAGCGCGAAAACCATATGCGCGAGGTTGCCAGATATTTGAATATCCCTCAATCCGATAGGGGTAAAACGGGGGTTGCGGGTGCAATTTGGCAGATCGCGGCTGGGGTACCGCCGGAGAGCAGGTTCGAGCCTCGGACTGTGCACGACTAGCCGGATCCAGCATGCAACCTGCCATACGCTTGTCTAGTCGCCTTAGGGAGCGCATCAGCCGGACCGAACGCTAGGCGATAGAGGCTGGTAGATCGCTTGGGAAAATGGGCCGTATTGAATGATGTGGACAAAAAGATTCGATGAAAAAAGGAGAGATGGAGGCAATGGTGAAGTGTGAATGATCGATTATCGATATTTCCTCATTTGGACCGCGTTAAACAGAAAGGAACCAAGCCACATCAGCTATTACCAAATTTAACGAGGGAATTCGATCTTTTACGAGAGAACGTTTGTGCGAATTTTTTTGAAAATTTTATGGTATTTGCTTTGTATTATGGAGGAAATTCATAGAAATTTGTACAAAAATCCGCACAACCGTTTTCATGTAAAAAATTAAATTGCCCGATTAAATTTGGCGATAGCTGATGTGGCTTGGTTCCTTTCTGTTTAACGCGATCCATTTAAAGTTAAGGTGAAGAATCGTCTATTATCGATATTATCGTCTTCCCTTAGCACGACAGAGTAGGTCAGGTCTGTGTGTTTTGCGATTTTCACTATATGATCACTTTCAGTGGAAAAACACAGTATTAAGTTTTGGGAACCGTCATTGAGTCAATTTGAAGGAGCATCCTTGCTCATGCATCGAATCAAATTAGGGAGTTTTTCCCACAAACAGGCATGAATGCTTTGTCTGTCCCTCCAGTGGCGAGGCGTGAATGATCGATCGAACATCGATATTTCGTCACCTTCCGGGCAAAGTATCACAAGCGCCATGCTACGTTCAAAAATTTCCGCCGGCATTTTATTTTTTTACAGCGAAATTCTTAGTTGAGTCAGTTTCAGAATTTCACTGAATATCATCTGCAGCACAAAGAAAATTCAGTTAAATTTTCGGACAGCTTCGTTGAAGAATTTCTCTGTGAAGAAATAAAATGGCGGCGGAAATTTTTAAACGTCGCATGGCGCTTGTGATACTTTGCCCGGAAAGTGACGATTTCCCCATTTGATGGTATGATGAAAGATCGACTCTTTTGATGTTCGTTGCGAACACACTGTTTGCCGATCCTTTTCCATAGGTTTAAATGGCAGATCAGTTGAATCGCAAAGCACGCTACGCCACTGGATGGTGCATCAAGCAAACCAAGCGTACCTACTTTGTGAGATTTGAAAAATGCTCATGTGTAATAGCTTTGTACTTTAACCTAAAATGGCTAGGCCTATCAAAAATGGATCCAGCAATCACTACTCTCTCTGTTAAAAAGGTACCTACTCTACTTTTTACTCTTATGGGACCGAGTTTATCAGAAAGGAACCAACCCTCATTTTCGGAAAAATTGAGTTTATGATGTTTTTGAGTTCCTCCAGTCGTATATTCTTTCGAAAAGTCGAAAAAAAATTAGTTTTTAAAAGAGTATAAAGTTTATTCTCTACATTGAGTCTCATGGAGGAATAAAACCTCAAACCTCTTTTTCTCAGTTTCAACTTAATGTGGGTTGGTTCCTCTCTGATGAACTCGGTCCATATGCATATACTTTTTCATTCACTTGTTTTCAAGCCTCCTCTGTTTGATCGTATGTTTTCTGTCTTTTTGTCAAAAAAGCACCACACTCGAGTCGCGGAAAATAAACAAGTGGGAATTCGATAATAGCTGGAGATGAAAGCAGGAGATATGTATCCCTATTGCCCAGTCTAGACGGGATAGCGTGCTAACGTTGATCGTTGTGCCTCGAACAACACCATCCACCCGACCATCATACCGCGATGCCCACCATGCCACCAGGCCAGGCTCAATTACGTTGGAATGGAATGACCACTGTTCCAATCATTATCTCATCACAAACTCCACAATTTCGCCCCTGTTGCCAGGCCCCGGAGAAAAACTTCATCGAAAGAGCCAAAGGAGGGAAAATAAGGATTCAGAGAACGTCGCAGTTACAGTACAAGAAGAGAGGGTCTCGTTTAGTTCGTGGAAAATTTTTTTGCTAGCATATCGATTGCCGAAGTCCGGAACCACAATGAAAAATTTGTATGCTATTTTAGCACCTAGGATGCACTGAAAAAAATAATATGCTGTTTTAGCACCTATTATGTCAAAAATGTGTCTGATGATTCCAAGATGCTGCCTTTACTGCCCCCGCAGTTAACTTTACATCCTGCGAATGCAAATTCAACTGCGTGGACAATCAAGGTAGCATATTAGGATCACTAGACACATTTTTGACATCCTAGGTGCTAAAACAGCATACATTTTTTCAGTGTGTCAGAAATGCGTCTGGTGATCCTAAGATGCTGCCATGATTACCCATGTAGTTGAATTTGCACTCTCAGGATGTGAAGTTAACTGTGAGGACCTTAAAAGAAGAATATTGGGATCACCAGACACATCCTTTTTGACATCCTAAGTGCTAAAACAGCATATTGTTTTTTCAATGCATGTATGCGATATTTCAAAATCTCCGCTCCTATTTTAGTGTTCCGAAGAGAAACAGGCCAATTTTAAAGCTGGGGATGTGTACAGAATATTTCGTTAACAGAGAAGAAAAATCAAGGAGATTTTCAGGAATTTACGTTTACTAGTTTTCCAAAGAGAAAATAAAGTATGACAGGAAGTCTGCAACGTCGGAAACGAACATACGTGGTCTTGCTTATTAGCCATCGATATTGTGTTTGAGGTGGATCTTCAGTACATTTGAGAGCGATTCAAAAGTCTATAGATCAAATAATACTCTCTGGATTGTAGGGCAGTTTTCCAAAATATCCGATGTGTATGTTACGCTGTAATACATTGGGTATTAGTGCACAAAATCCTACCAAAAGACACTTCGAATCGACTCAGAAGGCACACTTCCCGAGTGAATATCGAAAATCGAAAGACAGGAACTGGTTGCGATAGTTACACGAGACGCATGAACGGAGGTATTATCCAAGGGTGCCTCTTGGTCAAATTTTGTGTCCGGATACCTAACGCAATACAGCGAGTATAAATATTAGAGATTTTTTTAAAACAGTCTTCAAATTCAAAAATGATCAATTGATCACCGATCCTCTATCGAATCATTTTAAAATTGTTTTTAACGCTCCCTAAAAGAAATCCGCTATCTTCTAAGACACTAATAATATCGAAAAACTCTCTATAATTTATTAAGCTCAGCGGCACGTTGTTTGCAACACTTAAAATCAACTTATGATACGGTCGATCATAGGAATGTATTAGTGTCTCTCCTAGTATCTTTGATGCAAATTGCTGCAACAAAAAAGTGCAAACTTCCCTTTCCGGCAATCTTGTACAGATAGTGTAGCCAGGCAATTGTGGAGAAACCATTTATTTTTCTCAATGGAAGAACAGATTAAAGGAGCGTTTTTTGTCAAAGTTGGCAACTGAGCATGTAGCATCGTTGCCACTCAATGTAATAATAAATCATCCGATTTACAAGATAACTCGAGTTAGAAGATCCCATTCCTAATTCTACAAGTCGTCACCCTGGTAAGCATAAAACATCATCCGAGATACACACGGATACCTCAAAACTTTCAACGCAGTATTGCTAGATTGTCAGATTCCGTTGGTGTCTCTTTACGAGGAATTTACACATGATGAATGTAAACACGTTAAGTTGTAAATAACAGATTTTTTAACAAATTTTATTGCAACTGTGTTTTGATGATCCTTACAGATCTTCAAGTATGTCCACATGTAAGCTTACATGGTTCGAAATTACTCCGAAATAGGAGTCAGCGTATCTCGGACTAGGAATTTAATTGTCTTCATTGAACAGCCCATGTCACCTTCTGTTGTTTGATGTTGGACTTAACCGAAAACTTAAATAATAATAAAAAAAAAAATTACAGAAAAACTATTTTCATCAGCAGAATTTATCGAATCGCTCTTTCAGCGCCATAGGTTTTAGATCATATCTCATGATACATGGCGTTACATCAATTAAATGCCTCGTACCTGAACTCCAAAAGTGACCAGGAGGTTCCTTTACAAAGTAATATTATAACGTTAGCCGCTGTTAATCTAACCAAAAACCCACGCAAACATTACCGAACAAGCTTGAGGTGCCAAACGTATCAAATAAAATGCAATCAAATTACTTTTCACGTTCACGAATAATCCGCAGCGCAGCGCTAGCGTCGCGATTTGGCAGCGCACCCGGTATCTGCACTTCCTGTCGTCCTCACACATTACTCTACGTCAGCCTGGGGTCAAGAACGCATCGAACAATTACGCGGGGCAGAAACAACTCGCCTTCTACAGTTTAATCCTCTCAAATTACGATCAAAAATGCATAAATCAACCGGGGGATTTCGTAGAATGGAGCGCATCTGGAGCGGCGCGGGCTCTTAAAAAATTACGGTGACGTTTTTTAGCCCTAAACTATCCTCACGGCCGCTTTGCCATTATTCAAAAATGTGCTCGAATTTCTCGTTATGTTTATGGAAGATTTCGATCTTTTTATACCTATATGACATCGCTGTGCTCTAGATTTGGGCTCAGAATTCATTCAGATTGAAGAGATCGGGTTTTGGTGAGGGCCATCTCCAAACTGTAGGAAGTTTTAGATTAATGGAATTGTTATTTACTCAATTTTCGGAGAAAGCTGTTGATATTCTCAAGAAAACTTAACAACAGTACAGCATTTGTCTCTCAGTGGAGCATCTTCATGGGAAGAGTATGGTAGGGACATGTCAAAACATGGAGTTCTTTGGGTCCAAAAGGGCAGCTAACCTTCCTACACGAAAAATACCGGAAAAATGCCACTACCAATCTTTAGATTCCAATGTCATACCGAAATGGCCGAGAGTGTATATAAAAGAGCACCCTATTGCAAAAATGAATAAGTTGATGCAAAAACTGAGTCAAATAAAAACAGCGGGTCGTGCAAATTGCAATGATAAATTATTCTGAATAATTTGTGTTCATAGGTTCATAGGCTGCCCTTTTCGGCCCTAAAAGCTCCATGACCTTAGCTGCTAAAATTACTGACATGTCCATACGCTCCTCATGAAGGCACTACAGTTTTACTACATCACCATACGGTAGTTTTTAGTAGGGGTCCGTCACCGTCAAATTATACTAGGACCACGTTACGCAGAGAGGAACCAAGCCACATCAGCTATTGCCAACTTTAGTTGGGCAATTTAATTTTTTACATCAAAGCGTTGTGCAGATTTTTTGACAAATTTCAGTGAACTTTCTGAGTACGAAGCAAATACCTTAAATTTCCACAAAAATCTGCTCAGTGTAAAAAATTAAATTGCTCAGTTAAATTTGGCAATAGCTGATTTGGCTTAGTTCCTTTTTTGCTAAATGCGGTCCACTTTTTGATGTGGAAAGCTCGAGCCCAAAAATGTGCAAATTTCTCATTTAAATTGTAAAGATTAAATCAATTTTCTACCGAAAGTTTGCAACAGACTAATGTCTCAATTTTGAGAATGGAGATGTTGCATGTGTGAAGAATTTGTGATTTGGCTGTTGATTCTTATGTGAAAGCTCATGAGAAATACGATGGTGCCACTGGTTCTCTCTGAAATCAACTCCCAACCTCAAAAAAAGCTCTTAAGTTTACCTGAGAATCAATAGTCAAATCGCAAATTCCTCGCACTTCTAACATCTTCATTGTAGACGAAGGTCCCTTTCACTGTAGACAGTAGAGGAAATTTGTTCAACTGTGGTGGCGGCCGGCATTAGAACCTCAAAAAAAAACCCGACCAAGATCCCGATTCCTCCAACGTTGAGCCGCGGCGCTCTTCGGATGGGCCTCGGAGGTATTTTCTTTTTTAATTCCAATCGGATGGGTAATATTTTACGCCCGTATTTCCTGGCTCCGGCTCCGTGCGGTACCGGTGCCGGCCCCGGATGAAAACCAAAAGCGACCGTGGCCGCGGGCTTTTTTCGAGTTTCAATCAACGCCGGGCAACATGTTTGTTTTCCACCGCCACGGTTTTACGAGTTCAGTGACAAACGAATTATTCCGATGAGGAATCGGCCGGGCCGATGGCTACTCGGAGGTCACTTTGTAATCATGCGTGTCCATCGTTGTCTTGCGGAGAGGAAATTTTGAGCCATGCACTGTAAAAAAAAAAAACACATTGAATCTAGAGTCCAGACTCTTAAAAACATCGACAAGAAAAAGTACTCTTGATTCAATCAGAATCTAGCTTAAATCAAGAACCAAGCCTCTTAATTTAAGCGGATTTTGTTTTGATTAAAGCAAACATCCGATTGAATCAAGAGTATTTTTTCTTGTCAATGTTTTCAAGAGTCTGGACTCTAGATCCAATGTGTTTTTTTTCCAGTGCTCGATACTGGATAACACAAGGCTCAATAGCGGAATTCCAAATTTGACGGTCATATTTTGATTATACATTTTGCATTAAGGAACCACTACTTCTGACCCATTTTAGAAACAACATATGTGTCATTGGTTTCCCTATGCAGATATGTGCTTTAATGGGAGAGCCAGAGATGGTGGCTCCTTACTGCAAAATGTAATCCATTTCATTTACAGAGAAAATGATGGTCAACGGATGCGGCAAATATTGGGATGCAGTATATCAATTGGACGTATTTCTGTCAAACGGACCCATGTGTATTATGACGTGAGCCATGTAATGCATGTATTCTTATGGGCCTCAGGGCTCATGTCTAAATGCACATAGTTCCGTTTGGCAGAAATACGTCCTACTGCCAAAGTGCGGAACCATATCTATATCCGCGACGTTGCAAACACCCTGTCGTACCTTACATTTCTTTGGGAATCTAGAGACTGTGCCTGTCCTCTTGAAAACTTCCGTGATATTTCTTTTTTGTTAGCAGAACATACAGTATAGACTGCAAGCTCTAAAGTTCGCTTGCGATCTTTCTAAAAAATAAAATAGGAACGGAAATTTGGAAACATTGTAATGGAGGTACGCAGCGCGGCTTAGCATTTTGGTCAACATCCACCAAGAATTGACGATTCGTTGGCAACGGTTATCTCAGCCGCCGACGAGTTATGGCTGCTTGAAGTTTGCCACCCGACATACCTAATATTCACTCACTTATTTTAAGTAAGTAACCTACCATGTTAGACTTCGAACCAAACTCGTCAGATTTAAAAATAGGAGCTACACTCAAAGGAGCTGACCATCAAGGCCAACCCGAGCGCCAGTCTCTGTGACTTAAGTGCCCAGACTCACGGAAGAGTAACTCCAACGAAAGTCAAGTTCACTCTCATCGCAGAGATGAAGTTTTGCGGTTTCACAGTGTCCTTGGCGACTTTTCCTTTCATCGCGCACTCACCGGAGCGTCCAAATCCGTCTCTCCCAGACTTGGAAACGTAACTTCAATACAAGGTTGAAAAATTGCCGGAAGTAATTAGATTTTTACGAGAGTATGCTTGTACAGTTTGCATCCGAAAATGTTTTGATTTTGCGTATATACCTACTTATAAGCTCGAGGTCACTGCCCTAGAAATTGATAAATCTCAATCAGTAAGATGTAGTAAACTCTGGGTAAAGTTACCTCATGAGGCCAAAAACTTCAAATTCACATATCTGCTGCATTAATAATGATAAAAGCCAAATTTAAAAATAGTGTAATTCCTTCGGAAAATACAATTAAAAGCAGAAAAGAGGACTTGGAGGACATGGCGCATAAATGCAGTTTTTGGTATTTCGAGAAATATGTGTTTAAAGTTTCGAAATCGCATGTATCTTTATGGCAGGAAAGAAAGTCCATACTCACTTTCTGATGCTTAAAAATTGGAATTTGGGCACAACTTTTTCATAGAATATGTATTAAGACTAGTTTTACTCAAATTCATTAAAATCTGGATTGTTTCAAAAACTGCACTTCTGCGCCTTGTCCTTCAAGCCCCTCATTCATTCAATTCCATCAATGTTTGCTAGGAATCGTTGTGGCCATGTAATGTGCAAGGTAAAATGGGTCCGAGATAGAACCATCTCCCTGAATCAGAGAAAATCCAGTGAAGTTTTCAGTCTGAGATTTTCAACAGTTTCTCAGTGAAAACGCAATTTACAGGTGGAAATTTCTGTAGCTTTTACAAGTAGTTACAGTCTTCTCGTCTGGAAACGACGAATCTGGCCCTTTCCTTGACGGCCCGGCAATACGGCCAGAAGGGAGTAGAATCCCGGGCTAGACAAACGCTTGGCCGCGGCCGTGGCCTCTGTCAAAATGTCTGAGAACGGGAGGATTTCAGGAGCAGGAGGAATTAGTTCCGTTTGAAAATCTAATTTATCTCGCCCAAGCAGAAGAGGCCAGCGGTTAGCGCCTTGCGCCGAGCTTTGCGGCCGCCCGAGTGCCCACGTTGTCGCTTTCAGCCAAAATTCGAAAAGTTCATGGAATATTCTCAGGAAATTCACAATTTGTGAAAGATTTGGCAACCTCGGATCAAGCGGTGGCGCTAACAGTCGCCGCTGCATCTGTATAGGGTTGTATTTGGTACCAGACATGTGATGTTTGAAGAAAAGCGAAAGGTACAAATTCAGAAAGTTGAATGTGTCAGTTAGGCCAGGTACTTAAAGATCGCGTTTCATTAGTTGACAATTACTAAAAACGCTAACAACCGCACGGAAGTCAAGTTCTTGGATTCGATATTACTATTGGAATCAATACTGTGAAAAATTCGTGCAGAAAATCGAGTGTGCCTTCATTGGAGGGCGTATGCAATTTGAGCTACCCTGAGGTTAAAATAGTTGTATCACGCGCCTTGGTATTTCAGCGCCAGGAGTTAGATGGACCTAACAAGTAATCGGGAAAAGGCTCAGTTTAACGCAAAGATGCACCACTCTGCATGATTTTGGTAAGTCCTATTAATACTTATTATAATTGTTTCATAAGCTGCGCAGAAGGCAGAAAGCAATTATATAATCTGCGCAAGCAGATGGAAACAGTAGAATTATCTGGAGCAAAGTCTGCTAAACTAAATTTATCGCATCCACGTCATAGCGAAAAGTTTAAACTTTACGTCACTACTGACTCCTACGAAAACTGAATTTTTACTTTTCAATTATTACTTTACGTTCCCCGCGAAACATTAAATATTTACTATGTAGCCAATTATTCACACCTCGCCACTGTCGAATATGGTTCCTCTGGTCGTGGAATCACAGAAAAGACTTACAAAGATGTCATCATATGACACCAGGCCTACACGATTGCATATCGACGGTGAAACTACCAAACCACGTATCTCGGTTTGCGACGTCGCAGACTTCCTGTCATACTTTATTTTTTAAATGAAAAACTACTTAACGTCCAGTCTTGAAAATTTCTGTGATTTTTCCTCTTCGTGCGGAGAAAATTCTGTGAAAATTTTAAGGAATGATATTGATTTGGTCTACTTCCAAAAAATAAAATGCGAGCGTAGATTTTTAAACACCGCAAACGAGATACGTGGTTTGGTAGTTTCACCGTCGATATAGGTCTTTTTACAAAGCTGTCACTGTAGATACGCTCCGCTATCCATTTCACGTCTGTGAATTTAAAATTTCCGGGGCAGTTTTCCACAGCGGTGGTCCTGGTCCGACAACTTCACGAGGAATAGAAGGACCCGGACCAGATTTATTCTGAAATCCGAGACAATCCGGGCAACGCCTGAGGGTTCATACTGCGTTTTCGCTTAGCACGGCAGTACACCATTGCATATAGGTCTTTTTACAAAGTTGTCACTGTAGATATGTCCGCGGGATCCATTTCACGTCTGTCAATTTAAAATTTCCGTGGCCAGTTTTCCACACTGGAAAAAAAACACATTGGATCTAGAGTCTAGACTCTTGAAAATATTGACAAGAAAAAGGACTCTTGATTCAATCAGATTTGAGCTTAAATCAAAAGGAAATCCGCTCAAATTAAGAGGCTTGGTTCTTGATTTAAGCAAAAATCCGATTGAATCAAGAATATTTTTTCTCGTCGATGTTTTTAAGAATCTGAACTCTAGATCCAATGTGTTTTTTTTCCAGTGCACTGAATTTTCTCTCTTTCCACTGAATTTTCTCTATTTCCAATGAGTTTTGTCTCTTTCCACTGAATTTTCTCTCTTTCCATCGAAATCTTTCACTTCCCACTGAATTTCCTCTCTTTCATCTCGCTTTTCCTGCTTGCTCTCTTGTATTTGTTGTTTTTCTTTTGGCTTGTAGCTCGATGTATCGTCTTCTTTCTTATTTTATAGCATATAGCCAGCCAGTTGGCATTTCAATGTATTTGACGTTTGGCTTATCTGATTACATACCTCAAAACGTAATTAGTGCAGGGTATCACTGGGAAAAAAACACATTGGATCTTAGAGTTCAGACTCTTAAAAACATTGACAAGAAAAATACTCTTGATTCAATCAGATTTAAGCTTAAATCAAAAGGAAATCCGCTCAAATTAAGAGGCTTGGTTCTTGATTTAAGCTAGATTCTGATTGAATCAAGAGTATTTTTCTTGTCAATGTTTTTAAGAGTCGGCACTCTAGATCCAATGTGTTTTTTCCAGTGCACAGCGGTGGTGCTAGTTCGACAACTTCACGAGGAATAGAAGGAACCGGTCCAGATTTATTCTGAAATCCGAGACAATCCAGGCAACGCCTGAAGTTTCATACTACGTTTTCGCTCAGCACGGCAGTGCACCATTGCATATAGGTCTTTTTACAAAGCTGTCACTGTAGATATGCCCAAAAAAAACACATTGGATCTAGAGTCTAGACTCTTGAAAATATTGACAAGAAAAAGGACTCTTGATTCAATCAGATTTGAGCTTAAATCAAAAGGAAATCCGCTCAAATTAAGAGGCTTGGTTCTTGATTTAAGCTTGAATCTGATTGAATCAAGAGTATTTTTTCTTGTCAATGTTTTTAAGAGTCGGCACTCTAGATCCAATGTGTTTTTTCCAGTGCACAGCGGTGGTGCTAGTTCGACAACTTCACGAGGAATAGAAGGAACCGGTCCAGATTTATTCTGAAATCCGAGACAATCCGGGCAACACCTGAAGCTTCATAGTGCGTTTTTGTTTAAAGCACGGCAGTGCACCATTGCATATAGGTCCTTTTACAAAGCTGTCACTGTAGATAAGACTGTATGATCCATTTCACGTCTATGAATTTAAAATTTTCCGGGGCAGTTTTCCACAGCGGTGGTCCGATAACTTACAAGGAAGCTACCAGATCTATTTTGAAATCCGAGACACCTGAAGGTTCATACGACGTTTTTGCTCAGCACGGCAGTACACCATCGCACATATAGGTCTTTTTACAAAGCTGTCACTGTAGATATCCCGCGGGATCCATTTCACGTCTGTGAATTTAAAATTTCCGGGGGCAGTTTTCCACGGCGGTGGTCCGACGACTTCACAAGGAAGCGCCGAGATTTATCCTGAAATCCGAGCCCAAAAGGCGGCGGCCGGCGATTCAAGGACCCGAGAGGGGTGGGAGCCGGCCGGAAAGCGGGCGAGGGTGAGCCGGACTCCTTTCTGACCGGCCGCGGCCGCCACCGTGATGAATGTCCAAGGCCGCTGACCGGAAGAGTATAAATAAAACCCCGTCGATGCCCGAGGATAATTACCCGAATGGACCAAAACGGAGCGCCGAGCAGTGATACACCGGGGGTGGAAATTAGTGGGGGTGGGGGCGCCCGGTAAAACAACGGAAACCGGGAGGGGAGGAGGAGGAGGTAAAAAAGGACGAAGCTCAATAAACAATTTAATAAGTTGTATTTGACATATTGGTCCGCCGAGCACGAAAGATGCGCCCCGGGCTGTTGGTTGAGTCGGAAGGTAGAGGTGTATATAATTATAATTATAGATTACGAAACCAAAATAGAGGCACTAGATCTTTGGTGCGTCAAGAAAAACTCGGCCGGCATTTGAAGAAATAATACCGCCGCCGCGCTGGGGGAAAACGGCGTATCCACAATCGGACGTTGCCAATTTCACATTATTAGATATAATTTTCTGGTGAGCTCCTGCCCTACTGGCAATGACTTTGAAAAAAGCATTTAAGAAATGCGTAAATTTTAAAACGGCAGCTTGAAATGGATAAATTTTAAGTTACGGGAAACCTTGGACGGGTATTTTGTGAAAACGTTAGAACCAAGACGTTCAAGGACTCTATGGTTGTTTTTACAAACTTTTTAAGTAAATTTTACTTAAAATCTATTCAAATTAGATCTCCTGAGACATGAATTTTAACAGTTTTGTTTGAACATTTCCGGATAATTGCTTTTAGACGATTGGTGCTATTGCGGGAATCGTTTTTTTTTTTCGAATTTTTTCTTCTTTTTTTTATGAAGACTTTATAATCAATTTTTGTTGTAGTTTTTTTGAAAATTCGAGTGAAAATCATTGACAATTTTCTCTAAACGACCATTTAATGAGGGAAGGGGAAGAATCTGAAGTTTTCATGCTAAAAGAACTATTTACATATGAATAAAATCAGAGGAACTGTGGAGTTTGAAAATCCTATACACACAGTTCCTTTTGATTCAATGCATTTCTACATGGTTCCGCTCAGCATAAACACATCCAATTTAGCAACGCTCGCCGTTCTTAGGTCGTTTCTCCCTAGGACGGTAGAAATAATACGAAACGAAACGAAACTGAAAACCGGGAACGGAACGGCTAATAAAATTATGGCTACAGAGTTGTTTCTCGGGTCTTACCTCGTGGAAATCCGACTTCCTCGCTGCCAAATGTCCCCGAAAAAACCGAGGATTTCGCGGGTTTGAATCGGATTTCGAGCACAGTTTGGCGGCGACGAACGAGCCGGACTGCGACTGTGCAGGCTACTTTTTTATTTTATTACTCCGGGATTGTTGATAATTGCTCCTCGCCAAGTCTGCTCCCCTGTCTCTGCCTCTTTTCGTTTCGTTTTTCGCGTTTTTGCTTTGCCCCTTTTTTCAATCTTATCGCACATCAGCACGCCGGGCTGAGCGATGGCGCTTCACCCGCAAATGCCTTGTTAATGCCCGGTTGCCAAATGAATCTGCGCGGGGGTCGTGGAAAATGGCCGAGGTCCGAAACGAGCGAGCTAGCGAACTCAATAATCCAGAAGTAGATTTAAACGTGAGACTAAGATTTACTAAATTCGTATGCAGAAAGGTAGAATTAAATCGTTTCATTCTGTAATGCGGGCTGATTGTTGAAATTTATAGACAAAGCTATAGACAAGGAAGACAAAAGGGATATGAAGGGATCAGACTGTTTCACACTATCAAAAGTAGCCATCAAAATATCAAGTTCAGGTGTTGTGATTGGCTTATTCGATGACTTAGACCAATCACAGCACTTGACCTTGATATTTTGATGGAGTATTTTGATAGTATGACACAGGCTATCTTATTGATAGAAGCAGGTGGTTAGAATGGACAAAGGAGGTAGGTCATAGACTAACAAACGGCAGCCCACGAGAGACTCAATAGTGTGTCCATCATTTTCGCCCTTAGTCCATGAGAACCACCCATTTCAACCGATGACATCGTTCCATACTCCCTATGTCTTCTTTGTCCATAGCTTTGTCTACCATTTTCAAGAATCAGCCCGCAGGAGCCCTTTCAAAGCTAGAGTATCCAATAGGGAGAGTACGGACATATCGATGTGATTTCAAGATTTTTTAGGATTTTTTTAGATTGTTAGGATATTTGTATATATTTCTGTTGTTTCGTTTGTTCGGTGCAAAATTGGCTCTAAATTCTATTTAGAGGAGGCTTTTTCGACACCCAAGTAGTCTGGTCGTAATTAACGAAAAGATCCGAGTGCCAATACTAAATGACCACAGATCAGGATTCATCCCTCGGGTGAAAGATTGGGGTCGCAGAGTAGGAGGAGGCGCGGGGTATCGATGCAAAAGATTGTCACGGGGCGCGCCGACAAAGCGGAACGGGGAGTCAAAAAGAAGCGAAAACTGAGAAACCTCGCCGGGTCGTTTGTAACTGTGACAGTGATGAACGCGCATCGCAATGAGTTTGTCTGGGAACAGTGAAAGGAAAGAGGCGAAAAAAAACCCCACTTGAGGGGAATGGAGCGTGGATGAAAAAACGCTCGATTATTGTTGAATCGATATCGAATGACCTTGATCGATATATAGCATTGTGAAGATAGGGAGTTATCGATCGAATCATTCGATAAACCGATTCAACAATCGAGCGCTGGGAACAGTGAAAGGAAAGAAGCGAAAAAAACCCCCACTTGAGGGCAATGGAGCGTGGATGAAAAAACAGGATATCCCGGGCATAAAAAAGAGGGGATACTTTCGCGCGGAGACCGGAGCGGCCTGGGGTCCAACTCTGATCGGAAGCAAACATATGCATCTAAAAAACGCAGTTTCTATTCGATTTTCTTGGGATGGATCGCATCAAAAAAATTAAATTATGTCAAATAATATGCGGACGCAGAATTTTGCACACGTAGTATTTTTCCACAGGAGAAATCGCAATTTTTTAAATTAGGTTGCGATTTTTTGCGATTTTTTGGTGATAAAATCGCTAGGATCATCATCATCTGAGCAATTATCCTCGATCTTGTTCCAATTTTATCTCTGTAAAATCGTGCTCGATAAAATCAAAAATTGCTAAAATTGACCACTAAGTAGAATATATTACCAGTTTAGAGGAAATTTCAATAAGCGTAATGTCCGCAATGCCATGATATCAATTACTTTTACTTAGAAGTAATAATCAAATCCCTCATACAGATACATTGTGTAAAATTACACAGTTGTGATGCAATAAAAACTAAAATTATCAGCAATAAGTAACCAACATTCAGTGATGATTCAGAGCCGCACTCATAATCGTTAAACAGATCATCCTCTTATTCAGGCAGATTTAGAGGGTTCCTTACTGTTCTAAAAGGACATTAATGAAAGAACAAATCATACGAGATTTGAGTAAAATTCAAGACAACTTTCGTCATAGATCCTCGAAACGGATCGCAATAAGTTTCCATCGCAAATAATACAAAGAGAAAAGTCCAGCCCTCGAAGCACCACTACGAAATAGACAAACGGAAACGAACACAATATGGAAATGGAGCAAACGGAACGCACGCGCATGTTGACGGCGCAGAGATACAACTATTCGTACTTGATGGATGTCCTCGTTGCGTCTGCAAAATTGAAGGCGCGATGGCGCGAGGCGTGAATTCGCAATGCTCCGCTCTATGCTGCCAATGAGGAGTCGCTCAGGTTCGGGAGAAAAGTTGATGATCGACACATATTCATGTGTTTCCTATCTTCGAATATGTTGCTCACGTAGTCCGTAAAGCACTACTTACAAAATAAATGGCTGGGCAAGAACGCGCACAGCTCACACTGTAAAAATAGAGCAAGGAAACGGACGCGTGTCGCTGACGGCGCAGACATACAACTATTCGTACTTGATGGATGTCCTCGTTGCGTCTGCAAAATTGAAGGCGCGATGGCGCGAGGCGTGAATTCGCAATGCCCCGCTCTATGCTGCCAATGAGGAGTCGCTCAGGTTCGGGAGAAAAGTTGATGATCGACACATATTCATGTGTTTCCTATCTTCGAATATGTTGCTCACGTAGTCCTTAAAGCACTACTTACAAAATAAATGGCTGGGCAAGAACGCGCACAGCGCACACTGTAAAAATAGAGCAAGGAAACGGACGCGCGTCGCTGACGGCGCAGACATACAACTATTCGTACTTGATGGATGTCCGTGTTGCGTCTGCAAAATTGAAGGCGCGATGGCGCGAGACGTGAATTCGCAATGCTCGCTCTATGCTGCCAATGAGGAGTCGCTCAGGTTCGGGAAAAAGTTGAAAATCGAGGTCCAATCACGTATTTCCTATCTTCGACTGTGCTGCTCACGTGCCCCATGAATTCTATAAACTTCAAGAACTTTTCTTCTTTGACCGCAACCTTAAAATTTGCAAATTTCGTTGTATTTTATCTTTCCTATCTTGTATTTTTTTCTCTTTTAGGCATAGCACCGTAATCCTTTGCAAGGACCTATTCCAAAGTTTCACGGTTGAATATTCGTCGCAGTCAGTAAAAATTGTCCTTTCTATGATGCCTTGCCAGAGGTCTCCTTAAATCGCCCTTAGTTACAATGTTCATATTATAATTTCCCGGCTATTTTTTCCAGCCAGTTATTTTTGGTGTGGGCCCAGCACCATTTCTCCACCTTGTTATTCTAATTTTTATGTACAGAAGGTGAATGATTCAAATTAAAACAAATGTTAAAATAAAAACAAAACAACAACAACAATGTAAAGCATGTTGAGCCGCCCCAAAGGAAGGTTGTGCTTGAGAAAGGACTATGAGTACGGTCGGTCCTTACTCTTTGAGAGTAAGTTGTCTTTGAAGTCCACTAATAGTTCCATTTTTAAAACAGGAAATTGAACTGGTTTAGATCTTAAGAGCCGAATATATACTTTGTCCATCACTATCCTTTTACCATGCTTATTGATTTGTTTTTCGCAGTTATTGCTGTTGGGAACCATAACTGATTTAATAGGGCGGCGATTTTAAAATAAACAAAGCGAAACCGCGGGGCGAGGACCTGAGGCACGCACGATCTCGGGCAGTGGCGGGGCGTGAATGATCGATTATCGATATTGCCCGATTTGAAGTTATGGTAAAGAATCGATTATCAAGGTGTTCGTTGCGGACACCCGGCTTATCGATACTTTTCCATAGGTTTAAATGGCAGATCAATCGATATATCGCAAAGCACGCCACGCACGATCTCGGGGAATGGCATCGAGAGTCCGAGCGGGCATTAAAATGCGTCATCGGTTACCTGAGTGAAAATAACTAATTAGATCAAATCCAATTATAATTAGAAAGAGGGTAAGCCTGTTAACCGCAACTCCGTTGATAGACACCTCAAAGGAGGTGAAAAGGGAGAAAAAGCAAGAGTAAAAAAGGCCGACACTCGTCGCCTGGACCAGGGATGCTGCGCAGCGTTGCCGGGCTTCTACTAAAATCATTTTAGGTGGAAATATTTGAATGAAACGAACAGTTGTGGCAAATAGATTCAAAATAAACTATTCTTCTTTTGTTAGGTTAATAGGCCCTAAAAATGATCCTGTATTCAGCGTAACAACTGTTCCTAGCACCCTTACCTAAATATTACAGTTCATCATTTTTTGGGGACGAATTTTGGTCAAATTCATTTCCGGGACATATTAAGCAATTTTGCCAAACTTCTGCAAATTTAGCCTCGTTCGAATAATGGTCGCCCCCTCCTCATGGAACCTTAATTTCAGCCAAACATTGGAAGAGCAGGATAAAACTAAATTAAACTCTTCTTGCCCTGACATTGATGAAAAATTGTCCCCGAAAAAAGTCCGGTCCAAAATCAGGCGGGGGATAAGGAAATAGCCTCCAAATAACCCCATGTTTCGCCACCCTCTCGCAGGCCGATTCTTTAAGATGAATAGACAAAGCTATAGACAAAGAAGACAAAAGGGGTATAGAGGGATTTTATGGGTGAAAGCGGGTGGTTGCAATGAACCAACAGTGTAGGTAAGAGACTAACTAACGGCAACCCACGAGGGACCCTTTAGTTAGTCCATCATTTTCTCCCTAAGTCTATAGGAACCAACCATGTTCAACCAATAGGATCGCTCCATACTTCCCAAGTTTTCTCTGTCTATAGATTTGTCTATCAATTTCAATAATCAGCCCGCCGTAACGGAAAGCTATCATGCTAAAAAAACTGCGTCCCTCTCCGAACGGGACATCCTTTCGGAGAGAGGGTCAAAAATCCCGGTCCCACCTGTGAAATGCGGCAACACCGGTCTACCTTTCCACCTGTCTCGGTGGACTGGCGCCTGGCTCCATTTTTGCCAAAACCTCGCCGGCTCATTTCCCGCCGCTGACTCTTTAAATTAACTTTTCCCTTGCCCCTTTCTCGTCCCTGCCAAATTAAAATTTAATTTTGGAAAATTGGTTATCTCCGCTCCGGCTCGGGCACCGGGCACCGCGCGGGATAAAATGATTAGTGCGACAGACGGACAGGGGACGGCTCAAATAAATCAGCTGGTCGGCCGATTCCGCGCGCAGCGTTACCGAATTTACTCGAAAATAAAGGGTTTTCGTACGGGAAATTCGAGTGGGTTTGATCTACTTGGCGGCGATGGGCATCGATTCGGCCTTAGCGTGCGGCCGCCAATGAGCCGAACGGCCGCACAGATCGGAACTTCGGCTTTGTCAAAAAGATGGGTTTTATGAGCGCCGGCAGACGAGTTGCGGGGATAGTGCAACTAAATCTACTTTGAGATTTGTTTATTTGGACGCATTATGCCAAAAGAAACTATCACGGAAAAAAATATCAAAATCCCATCTAATACTCCTGGCTGACTTTGGCGCCAGCGAGCTGATTGCTGAACTTAATAGACAAAGCGATAGACAAAGAAGACATGAAGAGGTATGGAGCGATCCTATTGGTTGAAATGGGTGGTTCTATAGACTAAGGGAGAAAATAATGGACTAACTAAAGGGTCTCTCGTGAGTTGCCGTTAGTTGGTCTATTTCATACCTCCTTTGTCCATCGTAACCACCCGCTTCCACCAGCAGGATCCCTTCATACCCTGTTGTGTTCCACACTGGTAAAAAAAACCTCTTGGTTCAAGAGGGCAGTTTCTTGTCGCCGGATTTAAGAGTCTGGACTTTTGTTTCAATGCAAAATCCGCTTGAAACAGAGTTCAAGACTCTTAATTCGGCGACAAGAAACTGCACTCTTATGTCAATGCAATGCGGCATTGGTCCAAGAGGTTTTTTTTACCAGTGCATGACTGGAGGGTTTTTTTTAGTGCATGTGTGATAAAAGAAGTCTTAAATTTTGATAAAATAAATGCATACAGTTCAGTTCTTGCAAAGTTTCGTATGCAAACCGCTAATCTTTGCATGGAATCGCCTTGCGACGTAACCCAATCTAGGTAAGTTTACATAGGATCGAGAAAATCATGTCAAATGCAAATTAAGTCCGCTTATCAGATCTGAGACGTAGACGTTGAGAGAAGAATTTACACCTGTTATGTAAGGCCAGGGATTAAACTTTCAGCAACATTGATTTATTTAAACTTTAGATCGAATCAAAATCCACTCTGACACTTCTATCAATGAAAAATTTATCGACGACGGTCAAAACAGCTACTACGCATAATCCCACATCGGCGTATGCAAATTCTTACAACCGCGTACAAGACGCTAACCTTAAAAACGAATGAATTGAGATAACTCTCGTCCAGATCATAAATCGGCTCAAAAAGCTTGTCTAACGCAGCTCGAGTTTAATTTATCGGATCGGGAGCTCGATATGGATGACATGAACTTACGTGCGTACGTTACGCAAGCCCATGGCGAAAAAAAAAGAAACCTCTCTTGAGTGTTGTGGAGGTTTCAGTTGCCTAATTTAGCGGAGAGCTCTCGATATCTGTTTGGAACTGCATGTCAGTTAGTGGAGCAAGAGGGGGGAAGGGGGCCTCGAGGGCCTCTTGAATCGGCCAACTGACAGCTCCACATCTTGGATCGGACAGTTTCTGCAAACATCCAGCCTCCGAGAGCCTTTAGTGCGGCCGCTTTAGCCAGCCACGTTGTCAAATCTTAGGACCGGAATCGATCTGACTTCTTAGACAGTAAGTTGGAAATGCAGCCAGCGTGCGTTACAAGAAAATCTCAACATAGAGGGAGAAAGCTCATCTAAGTACAATTTCCCCCATAGAGATACGCTGTTTGATGCAACACTAGTTACGACGGGTAGTTACACAGAACAGCGTATCCTTATTAGGAAAACTTGTACTTGGATGAGCTTTTTCCCTCTATTTTGAGATTTCTTGTAATGCACGTTGGCTATATTTCTGGCTTACTGTCCATGCGACTCGTGCGTCTACCGCAATCAGTTTGTAAATACTTCTTAGACGGATCCTTGCCATTCTATTGTGGTACACTTTGCTACAAAGAGGTTTAAGGATATCTCTAAAAGCGTATAAAAAAGGACAACTTCACTTCTAATTTTTTCAAGAAATTAAATTGTATAACTTCGAGAATGTTTCTTTGCAGAGGATATTAACAATTTGCAGCTGTGAGAAATACAATTACCTTTGAGAGAGGATCATGGTTTTTGCAACAATCAATGGTAGATTTGTAAATAGATACATCTAGTTTTTTTAGTTTTTTTTAAAAAAAAAAAAATTTAAAACATGTTTTGTCCGGTTATTTCTCTACTTTTGGCAATAATTTGAATTCGACCTAAAGTTAGCACGAGCTTTACTTTTTCTAATGATACTTTGGAGATTTCCTTTACTTTCCAGAAAAGTATAACGACTACGCATACGGACTTTTTATAATTTTTAAATTTGGAAGCTTCACAGTGTGTCTCTTGGCGCAGTCTAGGTGACGAAAAGAAATTGTAGAGGTGCATAGCTTGCAGCAAATCTAAGAAAATGAAGAGGCTCTTGAAAATGTGAAAATTGAAACAAAGTGTCCACATCCAAAAAAGCAGTTATATCTAAGAATCATAAAAATTTTGCCTTTGAAACCTCTTTTAAAGGCTATCCTTCAATTTCAGACTTGGCCCTATATTTTTTCTTCAAAGCCTCAGAGTCCGCAAATTTTAATTTATATGTTTCTGAAGCGGTAAACATTCTCCTCAATTCAGGTATGCGTATGGAAAAAAAGACAGACAAAATATTTATTATTTTAATTCTGTCAGAAATTTGGCAACTTCCATGTGTACGTCACGTCGAGTTGCGACTACCTTCTCCTCTGAACACCTGATTTTCTGATTCTCCGAGCAAAATTAGCTAATTGTAACACGGAGTGACTAACAAAGCAAAGTGACAGCGCCACGCAGGGATCGAAAGCGAAATTACCGCACTCTTCTCTGCCCCTTCAGCCCCTATCACAAGTGTTCTTCAAGCGGAGGAGTCAAGTCCCTTCTCTCCACGCGGCTCTTTTGGAGATGCTCCGATTCCCAAAAGCTGCTGCTCATTCTTGTCTTTTCTCCATACTTGAAAAGATTTGATATTATAAAGGAACCGATTTTTTACACTTACAGAATTCAAGAGGAGAAACCAAGCTTTGTCGGGAGTTTTTTTTTGTCCATCGGTTAAACTTCACCAGCTATGTCTGGTGAATGAGTGGGTAAAAATGAATTCAAATTGTTTATAGACTGGAGCCATCCTATTTGTTTATTCACAAAAATATTTATATTACGCACACCAATAAAAGGGAGAATAAACACAAAGAAATTTGGCCCTAACTAAAAGTAACAAGGTGATAACATGGTGTTGAGTCCACACTACATATTTTGCGAGGAAATCAAAGCAAAAAAGCTCAAAAAATTCAATATTTTTCTTCGTTTTCGTGTGTGTTGCACTAGGTGGTTTTAAAATTTCCAAAGAGACGCCCCGATAAGAGTAAAACTGTTGAGCTCTAATGAGTGCCTCTCAACAAGACTGAGAGGGAGAGTGTTCAACGCTGGCAGCTTGCATTGAGTTGAGATCACGCCTCAGTGTGGTATTAATTCTCATTACAGCTCACAATTTTGGATTCTAATTGAAATTGTTGGCCTTGTTACCCCCGGAAAGTAGTGTGAACCCAGCACTATTTTACCATCTTGTCATCTCTACAAGTACACAAGCATATCTTCGCTCTTCTAATCTTCGCTGAATTTAATTTCAACTAAGGATTCAGAGGCTTTCAGAAAGGCTTCGGTAGAAAATATAATTATTACATAGCAACCGATACTGAACCTAGGATGGGTTTCTACGGCTGAAAAGTTCAGTTAGTCAGACAGAAAGGCTTAGCAAGTGCAGGAATGAAGTTGAATTGAAGCTGAATCTCATTAAAGAAAGCTCTCATGAACACATGTGCAGGATTTTACGACAAAATATGAGGTTATTGAACAAATCATGCTGGAAATCATTGAATAATGACTGAATGAATCAGTAAATACTAATTACCTCCTGCAGCATAGTATCGTAGAGTGACTGATTTAGGCTGGATTTAGCATGAACTTTATTTTAGGGGAGTCGCATTTTAATTAGGACTATGTATGTACATAAGAAGGAGAAACACTTTCAAATGTCCATGCGTAAACCAAATCTTCACATTCAGAACTTCATAATCCAATTATAGATTTCACTTCAGTATCCTGAAACGCTCTTGGGGCTGTTTGTCTGTGCCTAGGCGCGTAAGTTCAGCATCTATCGATGGGTCCGAAACTCCAAACTGCACCGCAGGCCAATCAGAAGTCGTATGTGCGGCTAATGACTCCTCCCAAGCATTATTAAACACGCCCGTTCTTCCAGAAAAATTTCGACCACCGCGTTTGAAACCAAGAGTCTAAAATTAGGTATTGTATCGGGGTCCTCGGCCCTTTGTCATTTCGAGTCGCGAATTTCAGCGCGATAAGAGTGCGCGGCTGGACGTTGAACTTGGTTAGTGATGTATCGCTCCTAATTAGACGAGGCTCGGGTATGATTCTCGAGCCATTTGTCATCCTCCGACTCCGTTAATGGGGTAATGAGTCTCGAAATTCACCCGAGAAATATTTCCTCCGGAGCGTTACCCTCTCGCTCAAACGTGTTTAATGAGTCTGTTCACGCCGTTATCATGCTGCTTATTGAATTTATCTTGCTGTGACGTAAAAGTTTGTGCATTTGGATACATTTTTTTAAAACGTATATGTCAGGTTATTCGCAAATGGTACCAATAAGCTAAAACAAGCAGGAAGCTCCAACGCATTCGCGTCGGAAAGCGGCTCTGGCGACGGTAGGTAGTTGTTACGCGTTTACGGTTTCCTTGGTAACCTTTGTTTGCTATCAGCTGATGTCGAGTAGTATGACTAGGAAGCTCCAACCACGGCATTCTTCGAAAAAAGCGCGAAAACTTATAGATTTGAATTTTCAAATTTTAAACGTAAAGTACATTTTTTCCAGTGCGAGATTAAAGCACAGACCCGTTTTGAATTATTGACAGTATCACCATGATTCCAAAAATACACTACACAACATAGCATTCGCTCACAGGAAAAAGATATCAATTAAAATAAAATCAGTCCCCCCTAAACAGCAGAAAATGGCGCCGATTCCCATCAACCAACGCGCGGTCTCTCCAATGTAACATGGTCCAATGATACTCCCCAGCTGGGGCCGTCCGGAATAGCAGCTCTAGTGCAAGCACCAGAGCCGCTAAAATACGCAATGGTATTTTTTTTCGGTGTATCTCCTTGTGCTTGCGGCGTTCTTAATGTTTTCTATTTCTGATTCCAGCTTCCTCATTTCCAAGTCCAGCCGCGGATCAGGTTGTCGATGGAGGACTATACCTAATGGAAGAGTATCCGATTAACCCTGGATAAAAAGCGTAAATAGCCCGGGAGTGGATTTCCATTAATGCTCTCGAGGGTTTCCACCGGACCGGACGCGGGCTTTTCTGGGCGCTCCTAATTGGACGACGGTGGCGCTGGCGTCAGCGGCTTCGGAAGCTGGGTGTGAATGTGTGAGTGAGTCAGCATTTCGGGTGGAGCCGTCCATTAGATCCTATCTCGGAGTCATCGTTTCAGCCGGCTCCAGCGCCGCGCTCAAAGCAAGTAGTCTAATTGTTTGCTTCAATTTCATTGTGTTTGATTTGAGTGAAAACGCCACGACGGCCCGCTCCACCAGTCACTCACCACCGGTTGCACCGTTGCCAGCACTGATCAGCGACCACCACTGGAAAAAAACACATTGGATCTAGAGTCCAGACTCTTAAAAACATCGACAAGAAAAATACTCTTGATTCAATCAGATTTAAGCTTAAATCAAAAGGAAATCCGCTCAAATTAAGAGGCTGGGTTCTTGATTTAAGCTTAAATCTGATTGAATCAAGAGTATTTTTCTTGTCAATGTTTTCAAGAGTCTGGACTCTAGATCCAATGTGTTTTTTTTTTCCAGTGCGGTTTTAGTTTGAGACTTCTCCGCGGATAGCGCCATTGTTGATGCAGCCACTGTGTATGACATTAAGTATAACGCTTTTTGATATGTCTTGATGAGTGCAACCATACCTGAACTCAAAAATAGACAGCCACGACCATTCTAGAATTAGACTGGGTCGCCGCCGTTCATAAAATACGTAACGCTTTAAGGGGACAAAAGGGTCAAAAAGAGCGTTGTGCCTTCATTTGAAGTGTTTAGCCCTCAATGGCATGAATTAATTTTGGATCTCAGATTCTAGGGGACACTAATCTGTTTTGTAGCTTGCATTAAGAGCATAGAGTACCAATTTTTTTTTCAAAATTTTAAATTTAAGGTATCAGTTTTTCAAAAAAATAAAAAATCTTATGAGAATTTGCAAAATCACGCCACAGAGGAGAGATTCAATTTTTAAAAATCCAAAAAAATATGTTGTTACGAATTCGTAACGCTAAGCCATAGAGGGTTAAAGATACGGAATTACGTCACGAAGGCGTCCGTTACGAGGGGCAGAGAGGGTCGCAAAATCCAAAATTTAGCGTCACGTATTTTATGCACAATCCCTAGGGAACTAATATTTCTGACTCATTTTAGAAATAACATACGTGTCATTTGTTTCCCTACTACAGATGAGACAGAAATAGTAGTACCTAATGCGAAATTTGGTCTAATTACACGGAGTAAATAATCAACACTTGCGGTTTGACATTTTAAAGGCCAAGACACTCTTAACCTAGTGTCCAAATGATGGTACCAATTAATCGATTTTGCCTTTTTTGCACTAGAATCTTTTGTTTCCTGAAAAAAGTCTCATAAAACTGATAGTTACCACCGAGCAGAATTTGATATTAATTTATCATGGCAGAAAAAGTAACATAAAAATAATTCTGGCGACAGTGATGGAATCTGTTAGACAGTCGACTTCGGGTTGGCCGCTGATACCGCATTTCCTTCCTTGGTCTGGTGAAACTGGCTCCTTATTTAATTAGAAGCTGATCAACATAATTCCCCCCTCGACACCCTCCCCCTCCCCAAACAGCCCCCTGCCTCTTTTTTTCGGGCGCAATCAACTTTGTATGGCTGACGACGGGCCAAGGAGCTCGACTGGCCGTGTCAGCATCCGCGCATGCGCGCCATCACACCGCACAGTAAGATCTCTTCGCTTCGAACAGGAACAACCAGAAAAATAGAGATACGACTGGCCACAGGAAATCAGGTCTTACAATCAATGAAATGGAAAATTTAGCCAACTTTTTTAATTGTAAGATTTCCATTTGTTGTAGTCGATTGTTTCCCTTATCTTTCATTATTTTGCGAAAAAGTAGCTTTGAATCAATGGAAATCTTCCGCAAAAGGATTTTGTGATAGTTCACGAGATTCTTTGTTTATTTAGGTTAGGTCCCTCTCCGAGCAAACCTGACTGCCGGCCACCAAGAAAAACAGCCCGCAGCAGGGGTAAATTTGAACAAGCGTGCTATAAACTGTGCGGTGCAGAGTAGATTTCAGACTTCTTCGATGTGCCTGCCGCGATTTTCGAGCGAATTTACCGTGATACAGGGTATGCAGTTGGCTGTATCTCTTACACGCAATGAACCCTGTAGGGACGTAAGTTTAAAAGGGAATAATCAATGCAGAGAGTGCAAACATTTCAAAATCATGAGTTGAAAAACGCTGACTCCGCGAGTTTAAATATTAGAGCCTAACACAGAGCGGAGTGGCGTGTTAGCAGCGCAGAACGCGCACAGGCGCCTACAAACCTAACGGGATACTTCACGCATTGCGCAACGCGTGAAGTATCCCGTTCGGTTTGTAGGCGCCTTTGCGCGTGTCACGCTGATTGCGTGCCGCGCCGCAACGCTTCAGCAACTATTTCGAGTCAGATGCGTTGCACAATATACGTGTATCGCGTTGTAAGATTGAAGGCGCACGAAATAACTAGTTAAAGAGGACTTTCAATTTTGACTGCATTTGTTACTGAAAAATGTTTAATTTGGCATTGGAGCGTTTCCTAGGCTCCCGCTTTGATTTTCATCTTATCATAACCGTACAGTGTACACACGAACATATGTTTTTATCTGCTCATAGAGTCTGTTCTCTTTCATGACTTGATTCATGAATGAAATGTTTTTAAGAATGAAGGTAGTAGTAGTATGCATTTATTTTTGAGGTGGTGCCTGTCATTTAAATGAGAAGAAAAAAATGTGGACATGACATGTCCACAATTTGGACAATTTTGGATATATTCATGGTTGGACATTAAATCATGTGGACTTAATAAAGACTGGACTTAACGTTTAGTGGACATAAATAGCGGTGGACATTTATTTAATGGACGAAAGGTAGGTGGACATAAAGTCCTGGAAGCGTAGGGACCGTCCACAAATTACGTAACGCACTTTTTCGGCATTTTTGACCCCTCACCCTCCCCCCTCGTAACGCTTTAATAATGTAGGTTTTTATTCTTTAACACGTAAAAACAAAATGGCGTAACGCTCTCCTCGACCCCCCCCCCCCTCCTTTAGAACGTTACGTAATTCATGGACGATCTCTTAAGAGCTCATTACACTGCTAATACGGGAATTTTAACCATGGATTTAACTGAGTAATATTCTATGGTACGGTGTTCTCAAAGAATTTCTGCTTTAAAGACAACCCCACTTTTTGGCCGAAAAATCCCAGGTTCCCCCCACGACGCGACAAGGGGTTCCTCCGCTCGCTCAACACCCAAGCTCTTGCCCCAGGAGCCGCGACCAAAAAACCGACGTTTCCAGCATTTTATCTCGGGGATCTCGACCATTTTATTCCGTGATACAGCTCTTTCTAATATTCCGGGCGCTCTCCTCTCTGATCACCCCGCGGCGCCCTTAGTCGGGTCCTATTAACCCTTTCATCCTCTCTCTCTCTCGCTCTTTAATTCATCCGATTTTCCCGTCAAGGAGTTTTAATCTCGTCCCATTAATTCCTACCGGAGGTGCAGCTCAGGAAGTGAAAAGTTCGGTCTGCCTCGAGATTGACCACATGTCTCGGGGGCCTACACTGGCGTGTTAAGGAAGAACAACGTATGGACATTCAGATATTGATAAATTTCTACTGATAAAATATTTGTCTTTGAGGAAGTCATGAATATTGTTCATCAAATTTTTCAGGTCTACCGGATGGAATTGAGAGGAATATCCCCTGAAAAATTCAAATAAAATGTATCGTCAGATTTCCAGAAAATTCGTGTTTTAAAGGATGAAATTTGGCAACGTCTGAATGTTCATACGGTGTTTTTTTCTGAACACGGTAGCATACGAACTCGGGAAGTGCCACAATTGGGAGACGAAACGAATGCTTTCAATTTATTTATATGCATTCATATGAGGAAGCCTGGAAGCATAGGATATTTCTCGCCTAGGTGATACGTCACTTTGTAGCGTAGTGTCCTAGGGCTTTATTCTTCCGAAGAAATCATTTTATTTTTACCCACAAAATTTGGAGAGTGGAGTGACAGGAAGAACTTCTGGTATATAGTCCAGTACCACATGTGCATCCGTGTGCAGCTTCGTGGGTAAAATTGTTGTGATATGTCATTCTCTTCTTTAGGATGTCTAGAATCAGAATTTCGATGGTGTCAAGTTCAAAAATTGAACCGACGCCCAGAATTCAAGATGGCGTCCAAGATGGCCGCCGCCATGGTGAAAGTTTTAAATTTTGCGGATAGCGTCGAGTCAGATGTCGATTCCTATGTAAAATGACACGAGGAATCCGAATATCACATTTAAAAACACCCCCGACCCAAAGGAGGGCTCCAAATCCAAGATGGCGGCCAAAAATACCACTCAGGGGTACTAATTTGCCTATACGGGTCCAAGTGCATAGTGATGTATCAATTATTAGGTTTTCGGGGTCGTAGAGTCCGAAAATGAGGTCCATTTTTCGCTGCGGCCCTCCAGAGACCCTAAAATCAAATATGGCGCCCAAAATGGCCACCGGTTTTACGGCTGAAACACCAATTTAGCGCAGCTATGATAAGCAATACGTTCAAAATTTAGTTTTGTGGGGCAAGGAGTTCGAATAGGAGATCAAATGTTTATTCCTACAAAAAATTAAGCCTCCGAATCGAAAATGGCTACCGACATGGTTGCCAGTTAGAGGCGCAGGCCGGTAAATGACTATTGATATTAAGGGGATTTGCCAAAGGAGCTAGGGGTTTCGATAAGGGCCGTTTTTTCGGCCCATACCCTGAAATTCTTCAATTTTACGATTTTTTTGCTTCTTGGGAGTCTAAATTTTACGGAATGTGTCATGCTTTTGTCATTTTCGGCCTATTTAGGGGTCTAATGCTGGCCTAAACATGAGTCTGAAGGCTAATTTTTGCGGAAAATTCGGGTTTCTTGGCATTCGACGCGCTGCGCCCGCTGTTTCATAACGATCAAATATCATCGGAGGAGCAAATTTTCCTTCAAGTATGTTCATTAAGGGTGCAAGATATAGTCACTCTGGCTAACTTTCGTCGATGGCAACCCTTGTGCTCAGTATTCGAAACTCACAGGCGCCAACGCGCCAAATGCGCCTAAAACATAGGTCATTGCTTCTAAAAAAGAAGGCTCTGCGCCAACGTGGCCCTTAAAAATTGCCCCTTTAAAATCTGAATTTTCATATTAGGTGATCATTCGAAATTTTCAGCATTACAATTAGTGAGAGATTTTTCTATTCTTCACGATTTCATCCGTAGTGCTTTTGTCTTCACCAAGTCACAGCTACCTACTAGTTCTGTTACAAAAACATCTAAATTTGTGTCTAATTTTTCACTAAATATGCCGTAATATACAGGCAAAAAGTCAATCTGGCCCCTAAAAAATCTTCAATGGCGCCTAAAATTCAGGCTTGATGCGCCCCATGGCTCCTAAAACTCAAAGGTGAGTTTGGAACACTGCTTGCGCTCATAGTGAAAACGAAATTTTTAGACTTTACTTGTTTTTCATCATTATTTAGATGACGTCTGATTAGATCACAAATCTTAGAAATGTGTAATCTTATTAGGCGCAATTTGAGGCTTTCATAGCGCAAATTTATCATGAAATGCAGAAAAATTACGCTTTCGCACCTTTAACACAACATACTTTCGAATTGTTGCATTTAACAAATCTGAAATTTGTTTGAAATTTTAACTCTGTTTGGACGCATTTCGAGGCTACCGTAACACAGATCTTCATGAATTTCCGCAGAAAAACTTTTTTTTTACCTTAACACGAAATACTTTCGAATTGTTGCAATTAGCAAATCTGGAAATTGTTTGAAATTTAAACTGTATTTAGACGCATTTTTTGACGAAAATTTTATAAAATACTAATCAAATGAACACTGTGGTTTCATTTAAGACTCTACATCAAAAGAGATAAATATCTTCGAAGGCCTCGTCGAATCAAACTTTTTCTTTTCTCGTCTTTCCTCATCATCTTCTGTCTCCTCTTTCCTTCACTCTATTCCCCCTTTTTTTTGCTTTCGGAGGGGGAAGGGTGGGGGGCTTGAGCCCCGTACCTGAAAGTGACATAGAACCCTGTGGGCGTATCCGGGTGGTATCATAGAGAAAAAAAAGGAGGTGTTCGCATCTTGAGGATTTGTACCCACCTACGTCATCAATGTAAACAAGACGCTCGTTGAGGGTTATGTTGACGCTGTAAAAACGGACCATAATGTCCGATTTTTTTACTTAAATCAACTCTTTATATAATTTCAAGCACTTTTTATAGAATGACTTTTTCCCTTAAATTACACCATTTCCAAGAAAATCGACAGGATAAAAACGTCGCTGTACCCAATGACGTCATCAAAGCTATAGATACTCTATGAAAAATTCCAAGATGCCCGAAATGCAAACACCTCCTTTTTTGGCGCGTATACGTAGTATACCGCCTTTGCGATCGTTTCGACCCCCCCCTCGATACAATAACCGAGTCCCCTAGTTCCTTACCGAAAAGTGACTACCGCGAACTTCTGAGATTTTCCAAAGCGTGTAAAAAGTTTACTAATCCGTCAATAATAATGATTAAAATTTGTTTCTCATTCTGGGGCTCGCTAGTTTATGTGTAATGAATACCAAGAGTCTACGTTTCTTGGTTTTTTTTAAAAAAACCTTAGAATGGGGCGCGCTGATTTAAAATATGCATATATAAGCGGAAGCAAGCGAACTGATTCGAGGATGGCTGACCAGTTCGGCACTCCTTGAATGAGAATTTCACTCACTCCGTTTTGTTCACAACGTTGCTTTGACATATCTCCACAACACTGTTATCCTTTTCAAAAGTTGGTACTCCTTGCTCTGATAGCCGGGGCCACCAGGATAGTGGTAAGTGCAATCTGTGATGAGCCTCGAGACTCATTAGACCATTTGCTAAACGTGGCTCATACAGGAGTCCACTAAGCCCTCTCGTCCCCACGCTCCTGATCACTGCGTCGGCGTCACGAAGAACAATGGGCCTTGGGTCCCAACGCGGCCGATACCCGTACCCCAATTACTCACGCTTCATTAACCATTTCACCGTCACGCTAGGATTCATCCAATTTTCAAAAAAAATTGTTTCGCATGTATTTAGCAATTTTTTCCTTACTCTCCGTTAAAACACAAATAAAAAGAGACCTCATTCATAAAAATCGGCCGAATAGAAGAGAAGTTACAGTAATCGAAATCCGAAGAAATCAACAAAACCTCGACTCCTCGATACGAAAAATAAAATGAAGGGGAAAAAAAGAAAGTATAAATTACAATTAAATATAATTGACCTCAAAATTTGACAAACAATTCATTTATATACCTAACGCTGAAAAAACTGGGAGAAATTACAAAAAATTTGCCTCTTGCAAGGGGCTTCTTTGTAAGAATTTTGACCTGAAGACAACGGTCGAATAACAGCAGTACTCCATACAATACACGGTGTGCCTGAACGAGTTAAACATTTTTCATACGTCCAAATCGAAAAATCTTTATATTTTTAACTACAATGTTTCTTGAATCGTTTAAGCAAAAAAAAAAAAAAAAAAAAAATTCCGTCGAGATTCTGGAACGCAAAGGCGCTTTAAAAGTATTCTGGGGCTATAATAGCTAAATCACCGGTAGTAAATTCGTTATATTATTAAAAAGAAATTGACTCCATAGTTTAATTCCTTAGTTTCTTGAATACGATTATTTTAAGCACTTAAACATTTATACCACCAATTTTAGCCATGGGGTGATTTCCTGAGAGCCGATAATATCACGAATTTCTCATAGAACCCCTCAACAGTGGCTTGCTTTTTTGGCAGCCGATTCGGCCATCGAACCGGAGTTTAAATGGAAGCTGATAATAACCCAAAGCTCTGAGAAAAATTTTGAGATGAGTATAAGAACGGTTTGTTGTAAGTAGCGAGGAGAGGCGGGCAAAGCGGCTAAAATCCTATCTAATTTTTACAGTTTTTCTGTTGAATTAATGTTGCCGCGGGCTTCTGACTGTCCACACATAGTTCTGTTCAGCATATCGATACATAAGTATTTACATTTTACATACGTAGAATCTAATTTTCACGTCGGGGAGTTGACATATTTTGATTTTTTCGATTTTATACGGAAAATTGATGGTTTTTCGGGATTGAAATTATTATTGTTTCATGAAAAATAAATGCACCCAAAATGACTATAGCATATTGATTCTTACACATTTGCACTCACAAAATTGGTTGGTAAATTCAACGAGTGGGTGCATCGACCTGGTATATCAAGTTTCTGCAATTTTTTACGGCAAATCAGTAGATTTTCGGGATGTAGATTGCTTACTTTCAATTCATGAATGAATAAAGCAACGACATGGTTGAACTTCTTTGCATGGAAAGACGTTTAAAATAACAAAATCAAGACGTATTTAATGCAATTGCATTTATATCGAGTCAATTTCTTTTCAATAATATAACGGGATTTTTACTACCGGTGATTTGGGTATTTTAGCCCCAAAATACCTTTAAATCGACTTTATCTTCTAGGAGTTCGACAGAATTTTTCCTTTCTTCGCTTAAATTATTCCGTAGCACTTTTCTTCAAGAATCTGATAAGATTTTGCTTGAGGCAGATCAAAAAACTTAAATTCGATCGAATAGCTTTCTACTTTCACAATACACGGTCTCGTCAAGGTGCGTCTTTGACCTCGCAGTGTTGGATCGTGAATTCTCTTTTTATGCTGTTTGCCTATTTTGAAATCTCTGTAAATGAAAACTAAAGGGGTTGATATGTGCGAGTTAATGACGCGCCTTATCAACACATTGTGTTGGAGTTCACTGCTTGTTTTCTCTATGGGGTGGTATTACCAACGGCAGGTGGACGGTAGAGTCGTGGGCTGCCCAGCGCATATTGCATCTGTCATCTAGTACCTCGCTCATTACAGATATGAGGCTGAACTAGAAAAACTAAGCGTTTGCTAGATGAATACGCGTCATTTCTCCAAAATTCTACAATGGTAGCTCCAAATGAGTTGTCTGATGGGAGGAACCTGATGAAGAGGCAACAGATGAGGAAGCGGTAAGGAGGCTAGGCAGGAGTGAACCAGGAAAACCAGAGTTTCCAATTATTTTTGGGAAGTAGAATTCTGATCGATCGCAGGCAATAAAAGTGACGGAGGGCAGGGCTTGTCAGGGTGGGTAAAAAATCAGCATTGAGAACTCGTGATTCTGACACATGGCTTACTTTTTATTCGGATCCCAGATCACGGTCAATGTTTCAAAGTTGCATCTTCGTGCGTAAATATCACGTCAAAAATTCGTAAGATAATGGGTCGCCTACAAGCCCAAGATCATAAAAAAAACTTTACCTGCAAAAAATATGATCTATTTGCATCCCTGAATACAGTAATTTGAGTCCTACGTATTTATTTAATGCGCATAATGCGAAATAATGGCTCAAATCTTGGGCCAACTCGGAATAATTTTCTCGATTTTTACCGATGATATGTGGCAATGCCGCGCCGCGATGGGAGTCTCTTTAGATAAATACATGTAATGAACAAAATAATAATAGATAAATGCATGTGCATATTCACTAGTCATGTGATCGTTACGTATGAAAAATCAAGGGTTTTGAACTTTGCTGAATGAGCTCGACGAAGAACAGCCTCCAAATACTGAAATAATCACAAATAGTTTTCTGTGATTTTAGGCAACAAAATATGGCAACACCGGCTTTTTCTTTGGAGGAGGGGGGGGCTTTTAATTCCATAAAGTTTTTTGGAGGGCTACGTACAATTTCCGCCAAGGAATCTATTTCTGGTTTAAGATGAGTAGCCCTTTTTTATGCCATTTTAATAATAATGATGAAAAACAAGAAAATTCTAAAAAGTTCGTTTTAACTATGAGCGCAAGGGTTGCCATCGACGAAAGTTGGCCAGAGTGACTATATCTTACACCCTTAATGAACATACTTGAAGGAAAATTTGCTCCTCCGATGATATTTGATCGTTATGAAACAGCGGGCGCAGCGCGTCGAATGCCAAGAAACCCGAATTTTCCGCAAAAATTAGCCTTCAGACTCATGTTTAGGCCAGCATTAGACCCCTAAATAGGCCGAAAATGACAAAAGCATGACACATTCCGTAAAATTTAGACTCCCAAGAAGCAAAAAAATCGTAAAATTGAAGAATTTCAGGGTATGGGCCGAAAAACGGCCCTTATCGAAACCCCTAGCTCCTTTGGCAAATCCCCTTAATATCAATAGTCATTTACCGGCCTGCGCCTCTAACTGGCAACCATGTCGGTAGCCATTTTCGATTCGGAGGCTTAATTTTTTGTAGGAATAAACATTTGATCTCCTATTCGAACTCCTTGCCCCACAAAACTAAATTTTGAACGTATTGCTTATCATAGCTGCGCTAAATTGGTGTTTCAGCCGTAAAACCGGTGGCCATTTTGGGCGCCATATTTGATTTTAGGGTCTCTGGAGGGCCGCAGCGAAAAATGGACCTCATTTTCGGACTCTACGACCCCGAAAACCTAATAATTGATACCTCACTATGCACTTGGACCCGTATAGGCAAATTAGTACCCCTGAGTGGTATTTTTGGCCGCCATCTTGGATTTGGAGCCCTCCTTTGGGTCGGGGGTGTTTTTAAATGTGATATTCGGATTCCTCGTGTCATTTTACATAGGAATCGACATCTGACTCGACGCTATCCGCAAAATTTAAAACTTTCACCATGGCGGCGGCCATCTTGGACGCCATCTTGAATTCTGGGCGTCGGTTCAATTTTTGAACTTGACACCATCGAAATTCTGATTCTAGACATCCTAAAGAAGAGAATGACATATCACAACAATTTTACCCACGAAGCTGCACACGGGACCTCTTATTTGTACATGTGGTACTGGACTAATAGTGCTATTTGGCATTCTTAATTCAAATTCATGTAAATGATTTTTTTTATCAAGCCTGCCTCAATTTTAGTAGCGCTTTTAACATTTTAAGAACACTTATTTCGTCTTAAATTATATAACATTTCGTGGTTAAAAGTCTACGCATGCATATTCCTAATTCTTCGAAGGAAACAAAAAGGATTGTAAACATTTTTAGAGCGTTTAGTTTGTAAAGCGCAGAATAAATTTAAAGGGATATCAATAGAAAGCAAAAATTAATTTAATGTTTCAACAAAATGCAGCATTTCGAAAAAATTGCAACGTCGCGATCCGGAATATGTGATTTTAAATGTGCGTTAGCAATTAGTAAGATCACATGGAAAGAGAGATAACGGGAAAAATGCCAACATCGTCAAATAAAAAACTTGTATAAATACAAAAATCATCTCAAAATGTCCTTTCCAGGTACAGAAAGGAGAAAATTTGATAAAACCATAAAAACCGTCTGTCGATCATTTGTATTAAACGGATGATACGTCTCCCTTTAGTATATATACCTACTTTCTTCCTCTCATTCTTATTCTTCCATTCTTCTTTTTCTTTTTCATAAATCATATCTTCTGCAAATTGGTGATTTTCAGTAAAGAGTTAAACATTCTTCCTTCTGCAAAAATTGTCCGCAGATTGAATTTGATGAAAGTTGTGTGCGTACATGTAACATTCAAAAGTCAGCTTGGAAGTTCCTTCAGGAACCTTATCCAAGGCTCATTGAAAATCAATTAGAGGAGCTAAATAGTCGCCCCTCTATTATAAGGGCGAAACTCAGGTTCTATATGAGCCCGCAGTGCTCCGTATAACTGTATGCATTTTGGGGCTCATCATGGGTAAATCGAGATACACCCTTACGACAGAATAGCCACGAAATCAGGCGGCTCGAAACGCTTAATACCGATTTTCTGCCTATGAAAGCAGACAATAACCCTAACGTGCCAAGGAAGAACGCCGTATAAGCCCTCAGATGTTGCCAAATTTTCGTAGATACAATAAGAATTTTCAGGTAAATCTTTGAATATAAATCCTCCAATTTTTCAGAGAGTACAATTTGCGATCAGTTATATATTACCTAAAAATTTCAAAAGGAAAAATTCGTAACTCTCCATGAAAATAAACATTTTGTAGGAGGAAATTTGTCAACTCTCAAATGTTCAAACGGCGTTATTCCTTAGCGCGGCGGAACACTTAGCACCAGTCTCACAAAAAAACCAAGTGTAAAATTAGGGCAGGTACGGGGCCCGCAACAATAGGGACAAATCAATTTTTGAAGAGTTAATTAGGATCATTGATTGATTATGGATCGAAATCCTAGGCCCACGCTGGTTGCGAGCGTTTCGAGAGATCATTTTTTAAAGAGACGGACTGCTAATGTGACCAGTCCGGAAAAGTAAACAAAAAAAATACGCTATTGTGCCGAATATCAGTTAATATTGATGGATCGGCCGACTCGAGGGGTCGCGCAGCCGGGAGAGAATAGTTTTCGCTGAACAAGATGTTTTCCCCTTTTTCTACCCCTTCGGTCTTTTTCGCTGTCTCCATTTCAACAGCTCGCCGCCGTTTTATGGGGCATTTTTTTTTCGCCCACTAAAAGGTTAAAGTACAATCGCGTTTTCATCGCGAGTCCTCGCTATCCTGCGGGCGACACACAGTGTTGCCTAATCTAGCTAAAAGATCCATACATTATAATCTAATAAAAGCAACAATACACAAAAATAGCCCGAATAATTTAACTTAAAATCACAAGAAAACAGGTAACCAAGGCTAAAAAACGACAAAAAGAAGCCTGAGACGTTTCAGGGTGGTTTCTTTTATTTTTTTTCTTATCACGAAATGGAAGTCAAGATACTTTGGTTTTTTATAAATTTTTATATATTTTTGTTTCCTGGTGGTTGGGACCACCCCAAAACATCAAAAATATCAAATCCTCGCCGAGATGCTTTTCGAATGTCCCTATTCGTCTATAAAAGAACGTTTCAGCTCCTCTGCATCCGTTAAAATCCGTTTTTAAGTCACACCAGTAAAGGTTCTAGTAGAAAACTGATTTGCCTTCATTTGAAGGGGTATGCAATTTTAACTATCACGAAGTTTGACATAATGTTCCGTACTTTGATACAACGCTGCGCCGTCAAGGAATGGAATCTACATAAACCATTTTCCAGTCAATTCTCGCTGAATTCAGTGTTTCTATACTTCCTTTCGGCATTCTAAAATCTTAGTGAAACCAATAATAGAACATGGTGATTGATTAAAATCGCGCTACAAGCCAAAATAAACATGTAATATTTCAAACTGCATGCACATAGATGAGAAATAATATAAAACTTACAAGAAACATTATTCTTATTTCTTACTTCTCACTTCTCACTTTCATACGTTTATACTTCTCGTGAATGACTCTGTAAATTTTTCCATTGTAAGTTTACAATAGAAGAAAAAAATTACACTCAACTTGGCACGGATGCCCGTGCGTAACCTGGTTCCCATTTTATACGAACTAACCCCAACCTCGGGGCCTCTGCGTCATTTCCTCGTTGACATTTATCACTCGGTTTTTCCAGCGAAGCCAGAGGAAGACTTTCGAATAAAAAGCCCCTTCTCGCGAAACAAGCTCATCGATTCGGCGGCTCGCGTCCCGTTTAAGCAGCTCTCTTGAATTCATGAGATAGTCAAATTGCGCTTTCTGCCTCTATAGTGCCGTCATTTAGGCCGCACCAGTTTTTTGTCAAATAGATTGAGTGTCCTCGAGAAGAAAAAGGGAAAGTTGTCGTGCCAGCCTCTGCTTTAGGTAGTGTCCCCAAAACCGAATCACTCATCAATTTTGTGCATTTTGTTTCCATTCACTTTCGTTGGTTTTCTTTTATCTTTTGAAAGCATGCGGTGACTACTTTAAAGTTTAATAATTAAGAATTTAGGAAAAGACATTATAAGACAAATTTTCTCTAAAACGACAGCAAATTAAATAATTATTTTCAGTTTTCCGTTGTTTGAAAGAGCAGAAAATAAAAAAAAAAAAAAAAAAAAAAAAAAAAATCGAGTGTGAGTAGTAAATAGCATGTATCGCAGAATTTTGGTATCGTTTTCGTTAGACACATTTTAAAAACCAACAACCTTATGGGTCGGTTGCGCTGGTAAATTTTTTTTTTTTTTTTTTTTTTTTTTTTTTTTTTTTTTTTTTTTTTTTGAGGCTTCATTCTTGTAGAGCTGGAGGTAATAAGATCTGTCTAAACAGCAACTTGCCACGTTCAATACAGGTCTTTATAAGACATCATAAGCCCAATTTTTCAAATCGCAATATCTAGGTTCATATGGAACCTTGAAAGTTACCGTTTGAACAAACCTCAACATTTTTAGCTAATCTACAAGAATCAAGCATCAAAACGAGATTCTGTGACCAGCACAACTGGCCAATTCTTAAAATTTTGTTTTTGTAGACTAGCCGAATCAAGACTGAGGAAGAATAGCCTTATGCGATCGGTCGACTTCGTCAGCCGCCCCCTAGGTCGTGGATACGCCGCGCCATTGACTTTGACGAAAAAATCGGTAACTCAAGAGGTGACTTCAGCTTTTCCAAGTTTCCATTCAACATAGGCCGACCGACAAAGCCGACCAATCACGCAGCTCCATTCAACTTTGGGATTCCATTAACCGGTGAACAAACACAAAAATCAGGTCGTCTCACCACTTTGTTTTATCGCTGGATCGGCTAATAATCTTAAAATGTCCAGTTGCTCTATGCTCTTAAGATGCCAGATTCAATCCTCCGGGCCAACGACTTCCACTCTTTCGGGAGCGAAGGGGGTGGCGGCGGGGAGGGGGGGATGAAGATTCGCGAGCGGTGGCGCCCGCCAAAACGTGGCAGCGGGGAATGCGGCCGCGCGGCGCCGCACAGTGGATCGAGACAATAAGAGCTGTCGCGCATGAAATTTTTTACTAAAACTGCAAATTTCTACGTTTAATTCGTCAAATTTTAACTTTAAGGGGTGGTTCTGGAATAAAACTTCACGAGGAAACCAATGAAACCACTTTCGGAACCTCAAAATTTTTTAGAGGCGGAGTTGTAAGCTCTGAAAGTTTCCAAATTTTGTCCTATCCCTCGCATGGACTCGATCCACTGTGCGCGGGATGTCGGCGGTGACCCGGGCGCGGCGTGGTGCCCGGTGCGGAGACACGCTACCATCCATCGTCCATCGTCCATCGGAGTAATTATTCGTCATTATAAATCCGCGCGGATCACCGTCCGCGTTGGCCCCGCCGATAATTATGGCCGTCCCGCTCGGGAGCCCCTCGGCCGGGTCCCCGGAGCCCCCCCCCCCCCCCCCCCGGCGCCCCCCGCCGACTGCTACCGGGCCGTCTCAAGCTCGGCAACTTACAGCTTCCAAGCGGCGCATCGTGGAACGAGTCTGTGGGGGAAGTCGGACAAACGGAAGGTATGCATTCGATAGACATGAATCGATCGACAAACGTGAATCGATCGAGAACTGAGAAGAGAATCGGTGTCGCTTCGATCGATATGAATCAATCGGAAAATTCAAAAGTTATATTGACCAATAGCGGATGGATCGACACCCGTCAGTCGATGAACAAAACCCGTGAATCGATCGAGATAACCGTGAATCGATTGCGAAATCAATCAAGAACACCCTACATCGATCGCGAACACTGTGAATCGATCTAGAACACCCTGAATCGATCGAGAGCTTCGAGAATCGATCAAGAACATCCGGAATCGATCGGCAATACCGTGGATCTATCAAATTTTGTCGACCGAGGCGCCGCATGTCGATCGGTTCAAGTTTTTAATTTATGGTCGATTCATGTCGATCGAATCTACACTGGGGTTTTAAATAAATTGTCAACCGAACCGGTCTCGATCCGTTTTACGCCTTCATTTGCCGATCGAATTCATACCCTGCTCGACAAACATTGGGACCCTTGAAAGCTCATATTTTTCTTAACACGCAACGCAAATGTTTCAAAACTGGCTTCATCTGTTTTCTGATAAAATTCTCCTCAAGAAAAATACCATCAACTTTATAGTATTGACAAAAAGACCTCCAAAATTCACGATAGGATTGCATCGAGTAGAAAGGAACCAAGCCAAATCAGCTATTACCAAATTTAACTGGGCAATTCAGTTTTTCTACATGAAAACGGATGAGCGGATTTTTGGTTTCAGTTAGTTTTCCGCATGGTCCGAAGCAATTTCCTTTACATTTTAGAAGGAATCCGCACAAACGTTCTCTTGTAAAAAATTACATTACCCAGTTAATTTTGGCTATTGCTCATGTGCCTTGGTTCCTTTCTGCCTAACGCGGTCCAATTCCAGTCAAAAGTTTAACATCCAACCTCTCCCGAAAGCTCGTCCCACTGTGCGGCGTCCGCGCCCCGCCAAGGCCGCGGCGTGACTTCCAGTTCCGCGCGGCTCCGAAGAAAGTGCATCTCCCGGAGAACGGAACCGGACGTCACGGTAACCTCGACCTCGCGTAAGTACGGTTGCGCTCACCGGATTTTCCAGGGAATGCCACGCCGCGAGCTTCAGGGGCGTATCCAAACCCTCCCGGAATCCGTTTTTATTCCGGAGGACGTCACGTGGGTATAAACAAGTGTTCGTGGGGTTGTTTAAGGATAGGCTTTTGATCAGCAATGGACCATTAGACAAAGTACGAATTTCAGCATTCTGATACATGTTTCTTAACCAAAATTTCACGTAGAACACGATACGCACAGCAAAAATTACCAAAACTAACTCCTTACGAAGATATTAACGTTTTATTTAATTGATTACGAGAATTCGAACCACCCGCTCATGAAAACTCAACGCTCTACGTGAGTCACATCCCGCGCTACAACGTTATCATGCAACGTCTAAGCGATACAAAAATCTGGCAACCTCAGTCTTGACGCTTTGGCTCAGCTATAGCAAATTGCTTATAGTTTGAACAACACATGGTGGGAAATGAACATTGCTCGATTCGCAGAGGCTTGCTGAAACCGTTGTAGTGCACGATTTGACTCACGTAGAGCTTTGAGTTTCTTGTGAGCGGGCAGTTCGAATTCCTCGTAACCATTATGAGATAAAAGGTTAATATCTTCGTAAGAGTTGGTTTCAGCAACTTTTGTTGCACGAATCGTGTTCTACGTGAAATTTTGGTTAAGAAACTAGTATTAGAATCCTTTAATTCGTACCCTGTCTAGTGGTCCATTTGTGACTGCCCTTAAAAACTCAAGAATGAGCAATTGGTATCAAAGCATGAAGGTGGCATAAAAAAATGTTGACGTATTTATGCCAAAAGGAACGAGAGACGGGTAGGAAAGAAGGGGTGTTCTCGTTAGTTGAGGGCCGTAAGAATGAATGGGGATTTCAATGCGCCAGTGACGTCAGCGGCGACGACCGGGCTTGGCGCGACAACAAACTCGACGTTTCTGCTCTTTAACTCATGAGCCTTGTCCACAAAGCTCTTGTAATATGCCCATGGCTCATGAGTTATCATATTTTGGCGCTTAGTTCCTTTTAATTAAATTTCAACTCCCACTTTTATATTTTGCCAAAAGGAATCGCTCCAGAATAAAAGCGGGTATTCGCATCTCCGTCAGACGCGGAGAGGCTTCCTCAAATGAGAAGTGTTGGTGATAGCACGAGACTTTGAGTCTCTTGAGAAAACTGTCATTGAGGGGCTTAGCGGACAAACCGCATAAAAGCAGCTTTTGCTAATCCGAGAAATACATGTTTCAAGTTTCGAAATTACATGGAGCCTTATGGCGAAAAGAAAGCTCAAATTCACTGTTTAATGCGTACTAAAAATTGAAATTTGGGAGCGAATTCTCCACGGAATATGCATCAAGACTAGTTTTACTTGAAAGTCATTAATACCTCAATTTTTTCAAGAAATGCACTTATGCGCCTCGTCCTCCAAGCTCTTCAATTCATCTTGGTAAAAAAATGGGTCACATGGAGTGATATGTGAACTGAATTTCTTTTTCGGTTCACAAACGTTAATCGATAGGTTCGATACAATCGCAGAACACCTAGGTGTCCTTATACCGCGGACGATAGTAGCGCAATTGAAAACGTTTAGACGAGTGCGGGCAAATGAACTGAGGCAGCCCCGATTAAACTCCCGTTTCCCGAGCTGCACTTAAGTTGACGCAACCTATCTTTAAGTGGTGAAATCGGCCGCTTGGCTCCCGCAAACTGCAAACTGGAAACTAAACGTAAACACCATTTCCACTTAATCAAGACTTGAAGTGTAAGAAAAGAAACTTCGTGTCTACTCCCAACGAGCCCTTGTCAGGAGCCGCTTCAGACTATACAACCAATGTGTCCGATAGAAGGAAAGAATGCACTCGTTCCCCTCGGCTCGAACTTTAGCGCCAAAATAAGTAGTTCTCATACCAACGTACACTGAAAAAAAGAAGTTCGGTGATATGAACCGAACGTTCGATGTTTCATATCATCCTAACTATTCGGTTTGTCGAACTAAACTTTCGGTTCGTGTAACTAAACATTCGTTTCATATGACCGAACTTTGTTCGTCAGTTCATTCAACGTTGAACTTCGGTCATACGGACCGAAACTTCGGTTTGACAAACGGAAATTTCGGTTTGACCAACGGAAAATTCGGTTTGACAAACGGAATAAGTTGGGATGATTTGGAACACCGAACTTAGGTTCATACAACCGAACATTTTTTCAGTGTATATTTGTAATTTTTCCAAAATTTTGGAAACTCGTGAACTCTTCGAAATACAATTACGAAATTTCAAAAACTGTCGAAATTTGACTATATTTGATAGAATGCATGATTTGACTAATTATCTAAGACATGTGCACCTGAGGAACACTGTGCAGCCAACGGAGTTTCTTTAGGTAAAATCCTGGATTTTTTTGAGATCAGCAAGCTCTACTACTGAAAAGGCAACCAGTTTTATTACTTTTTTTTTAATTTCCAGGAAAGAAAAAGTAAGAAAAATTGATGAGCCTTTAGTTTCCTAAGATAATAACATCATCCAGACTCATTGCTTCTGCATAAAATCTCCGAGAGGTACATTTTGGTCATTAGGATAAATTTTGTAATTTGAAATAAGGATGTATTAATGGGATAAAGAATAGTAGATGTCAAATCAGCACTTACGAGGCAGTTAACTTGAAAAATAACGGATGAAGGTACTTACTCACCTGCAACAAAGATAAAATATCACAAATTAAACACAGTCAGAGGGAAATTTCAAAATAATAAACAATAAAGTCTCCCCAATGGAGAAAATCTTATCTTACTTGAATACCCTGTGCAGAGAGTTTATTTTATGGATAAGCCAGAAATATTAGTTCCTTATTGCGAAATATAATCCAATTAAATTACTGCATTATGATCAACGATCACATCAATGATCGAATTCAAAATTTCACACACGTAGAAACGCAGCATCTAGTGCATCAATTAACTAAACGTCAATAATTACTTAAGTGCGGCCATAAAAAGTCAAAATAACCGCGCCCCCATCCGGAGTTAAAGTGTGGGTACCGGGTCGGTTTGCCCCATTGATTTTCGGTCCTCGTCCAAAAAACTTCACTTTTCGCTTACCGCGAAACGTGTTTCGCAGATCAATCAGCCAAACATTGCCAAATTGCTGAAAATTAGTCGAATTTTAAGCACTGTTAAACATGATATCTGAATGAGTATCCTTGCTACCTGGCAACAAGTAGAGACAGGTATATCACGGGAACCATTGTCGGGACCCAGGATTAATTAAAAGATAACGAAATGTGGCTTTAATAATTCACCAACACATGCACTCTCTTGATGTTTTTACACTCGCGCAAAGTCGCACACACTCGCCGGAAAACACATTCGCCGTGTGCGCTTTGAAGCAGTATTACCGTTTTATTGTTCTATGAATTTATTGCTTTTTGATCCGAACGTGCCACGGTTTCTTATTTTAATCGATTTCTTTTATAAACTGCGGTCAGTGCGACCCCTTACTTCAATATTCTTTGATAAATCTTACAACATCGTGTTTATCAATTAATATTATGGTCGTTTTATCCTTATCACCTTCTGAGAATAGTATTGCTTCTTATTTTCTGAAGGCGTAACAATTCCTGACTGATTCAAAATTTTGTACCTCAGGATTATTACGCTCCTAAAAGTGAAGTCGTGATTACGAACAATTACTTTCTAGAGGAACCAATAGTTTTATGCTAAACTTCTAGAATGCTGACTAGTCTGGTAGAATGAAGGGAGATGGAGAGATCCTTTTGGTAGAAGCGGGTGGTTTCAATAGAAGAATTAACCCTCTATAGCATCAATTAATTTTGGATCTCATGTTCTGGGAGCCACTAATCTATTTTGTAGCTTGCATAAAAAAGTACAGTGCCAATTTTTTTTTTTTCTTTCAAAATTTCCAAGTTAAGGGAATCTGTTATTCAAAAAAAGAAGAAATTGATGAATGATTTGTAAAATCACGCCAGAGAGGCAAGATTTAATTTTTAAAAATCCAAAAAATACGTTGTTACGAATTCGTAACGCTGTCATAGAGGGTTAAATGGGTAAGTAATGGACTAACAGCAACCTATGTGAGACCGTATAGCTGGTTCATCATTTTTTCCCTTAGTCAATAGGAATCACCGATCTCAACCAATAAGATCGCTCCATACTCCCTACGTCGTTTTTGTCTATTGTTTTGTCTATCATTTTCAATAATCAGCCCTCAGTTTATACTTGGAAGGTAAAAAAATTGCACAATCTTAACGACATTGGGATGCTCTTGGTCCCTTTCTGAAAAATATGAACACGGTCCAATGAATACTGCCCTAACTTGCGTCCTCTCTGCACCAGGGTGGCAATATTTCATGAAAAATAAAATCGTGAAATTGCACGTGAAATATTTCATGTAATTTCAGAAATTTACGAAAGATATTGAAAAATACCGGTTCCTTTTCATGTTTTGTAAAATGTAAAAATTGTGACTTTCTTCTATTTTTGTGTGTTTGAGTGCAGGTTGCATACTCTAGCCCCTGAAAAATATGAAATATTTCACAGCCTCGTGAAATTTCATGAAATATTTCACTGAAATTTCCAATCTTTCATTTCTTCCTTACATTTCATGCCACCCTGTTCTGCACTATCTTCGATTTCCGGCTTCGGTATCTTCTGCCCGGAGCAGTGAGCAGCCCTTCCGCGAAACCAATCATGACGGCGCGCAAACCAAACATCACGAGTTATGCTTCCCTTCATCTGGCATTTCCTCCCCGCTCGCGTCCCTTACCATGCTAAGGAAGAACACCGTAAGAGCCATCAGAAGTTGCCAAAGATCCTTTAATAAAATACGAATTATAAGGGAAATCTTTGAATATATTTTCTCCAATTTTTCAGAGAATTTAATTTGCGATCGATCTAAATCACCTGAAACATTTCAAGAGAAAATATTCGTAACCCTCCTTAAAATTAACATTTTGTAGGAGGAAATTTGGCAACTCTGAAATGTTGATACGGCGTTTTTCCTTAGCACGGCGGAGTTCCCGGCGATCGACGAGAGGGCACTAATGGCCGCGGCGGCGAAGCGCACGAATCTAGTGGCCGATGCTGAATTAGTTACTTAATCAAAGCGTGAACCCTGCGCTAACCTTTAAATGCTCTCCATCTTTAATTTAAACTTCTCCCTGACAGCGAATGTAAGCGAGCAATAATCCAGGCGCGTATTTATTTTCCCATGATGCACTGGCCAGTATGCACTGTCGTCCTTGGGATCCCCGGCTCATTTGTTTTCAACGGCGCGTTGCCGGATCGTCGAGGGATGGTGCATACAGGGTCATCGAGGCAAAAACGAATTTTCCATCACGGTTTTTCACTGACAATATCACAGTAACAAATCCAGATGTCTCAGAGTGACCTACGGTTTCAGTCGATTCAACCAAAGTCTTGGTCGATTAGTCGCAATACTTAGTGTTTATTTTGTTCTGTACTTGAGAGATTTTGGCAACAGTGTCAATGATCAACAACTATTGTACACTTTTTATGAAATGTTACCTTTTCTCTGATCTTCTAGTTTTTTCATTTTCCTCTAGACGATGGCCATTTCGGGATAGTTCCCCATCTTCGGGTCTCTGACCACTCCTATGCTAGGTTTCTTACTTTTCTAGGTTGTGTTACATTAGAGTTTTATTTCTGGCTCGTGTCTTGCGATAAAACCGATTTAAAAAACACGAATCCTGATAAAAATTGGAAAAACAGACCAAATAATGTACATTATTCTCTTACACCTACCCAGTTTTGGAGGATCTATTGTGAGGTTGACGAAAAACTGTTAAATGCGATCATTTTGCTGCATGCGTGCAGCGCCTCTGCACTAACTGCGCTGTGACCCACCTCGTCCTCATCCCTGGGTAAAAAGTGATAATTTTTCGTTCAGAATAGGCTTTTGGATGTCTTCCCAAGAGACGGTCACGTTTAAAATCATTTAGTGGCATTTAATAACCAAAAACGTAGCTCCGCGGATCGGCCTTTTTTCTCCCCATTCAAACCAATGTAATTCTCTCCGAAATTTTCATTGCTTTGGGGGAAAGTATAGACTTCAACTATGATGCTGACACTTCAGAATTATCTTTTGAGGACAAAAATTAATCGTACAAAGCCCTAGGAGCAAGGTTTTGAGATTTTCGCCTCAAAACGGACCACCCTACCAGAGGTGATACAACCGGCCCTTATTATGAGCTCCACGATCTGTTAGACCAAAGTCAAACCTTTGCACTTGATTCTGAAACACCCCATATAAAAACAGCAGCCAACACTCCATTCTGAGCTTTTCTGCGAAACTTGGCAGTGTTGCCCCACGTCAGGTGTCTGCTAATCTTTCCGACCGAAGCCCGACCGGATTTTTCTCCCAGATAAATATCCAAAGCTTCAAATCGACTTGGCGGGCATCGAAACCGGGCGCTCATGGGTGGGGCTTCCAGGAGAGGAGTAAGAAGAACAGCCGAGAGGAGCCTCATCATTCAACGGTCAAAATGTTTGAAATCCATTCAAGTTTGGTGCCGCCACAAGCTTAAGGTGTGGTCAGTGACGTAGCGCGGGAAACTGTAGGATCCAATTTGATCGGTTTCGCTGAGAATAAATTTTGAGACACATTGGAAAAAAAAAAACACATTGGATCTAGAGTCCAGACTTTTAAAAACATCGACATGAAAAAGTACTCTTGATTCAATCAGAATCTAGCTTAAATCAAGAACCAAGCCTCTTAATTTAAGCGGACTTCGTTTTGATTCAAGCAAAAATCCAATGGAATCAAGAGTATTTTTTCTTGTCAATGTTTTCAAGAGTCTGGACTCTAGATCCAATGTGTTTTTTTTTCCAGTGCACTTCTTGAGGCTCCCTAAGATGCGGGTAAAACAGACCAGTTGGAGTCCATTTGGATTACATTTTGAAATTAGGAACCACTATTTCCGGCTCATTTTAGAAAGAGCGTGTATGCAATTGGTTTTCCTGTGCAGAAAGGTGCTTTTATAGAAGAGCCAGAGATGGTGGCTCCTGATTGCAAAATGTAATCCATTTGGTTGACGCCTCAAAGGATGGACCACAAGACAAGGCACGAAGTTAAGCATTCTGATACATGTTCCCTAGCCAAAATTTCACGTAAAACACGATTCGCGCGACGAGCATTACTGAAGTTAACTCCTAGCTAAAATATTTAATATTTTTTGACGTGTGAATTCAAACCTCCCGCTCATGAAAACGAAATGTTTTAGGTGAGTCAATCGCACATTAAACGTTACCGTAGCAGTCTCCGCGATACAAAAATCTAGTAAAGTCAATATTGACGCTTTGGCTCAGCTATAGCAAATTGTTGACACTTCTAGCAATAACGGGTGGGAAAGGAAAAAATGCTCGATTGAGAAGCTTGCCTAAACCTTTGTAAGGCGCGATTTGACTCACGCAGAGTATTGCGTTTCTTGTGACCGGACAATTCGAATTTCCCGTGACCAATGTGAAAGAAAAACGTTAATTTCTAAGTTAAGAGGTAATTTCAGTAATTTTCGATGCAAGAATCGTGTTCTACCTGAAATTTCAGTCAAGAAACTTGTATCAGAACGCTCAAATTTGTACATTGTCTGGTGATCAATTTAACTTCAATTTCAGTAAACTACCGATTTAAAGAGCAAAGAGGGAATTTTATTATTATTTTACACAAATTTGTAAAACATTTTTGTAAGATTAAATGTGTATTATGTCATGCGACAACTTCAGTTCTCTAAAAGCGATAACTACCAACTACATTCTCATCAATATCGAGGTTCATCCTTTTTCGTTCAGCTGATAAGTGCGCTTTGACAAAATGAGTCCGTTTTCCGCCTTCATTTGACCGGTTATGCAACAAACTGTCCTCGGAGTTAAAATAGTTATCTACACAGCGCCTTGAAACACTTCGAGGTATGCTTATCAATGGAATAGTGGTCCATTTGCGTGTAGAGGGAACGTTTGTGTTACAGTTTAGGACAATACATATAGAAAACTAAGAATTAAGTTTCGTTCAAATGGATTTCAAATGAGTAAGCACAAGGTTTACATTTTCAGATCGGTGGTTGATTTCCAAAGAAACTTCTGCAGGCAATGAGTTCGATTGAGGCAGGTAGGCAACTAAACTAACTGTGGGGCAAAGCTTAGTATCGTCCGAAAATGAGGGCGCTTTCAGCTGAGCGTGTTAGCGGAGTTTTCGAAAATGCAGCGGATCATGCGTTTATATGTATAGTAGTCACAAATTGACCAGTTAAACTGTTGGGACTGTAGAACCCTTTGTAGTAGAATGTTTTTCCTCCACATTTTTGCAGATACGTCCATATTTTAAAACGGCACAAAAGCACTAAGACTATTCTGAGCAAACGAGAATTATCCACAATAGTAGGTATGAATAAAACTTAAGTAGCTGTATGTAGGGTTTGATAGAAATCTTCAGAGTTCTTTGCAAGTGCTCCACCTACATAACCAATGATCTCGATCTTTTCGTTCAATTTTTCATCTCGGATGAGTTCTTATCCGACATGTATTACCGACCCTAAATTCGTCGTCTTCCCTTACAAAAGAACGTAACTACATTTCAATGTTGCCAAATTTTCCCTCACAAACTCCAATTTTAACTGTTGAATCTTGGATATATCTGTCTGAAAATTTCCCTGATTATTCATCTGATCTGAAGCAAAAATCTGAAAAAATTTGAACAAAAATTCCACAGGCACATTTTTGTAGAAAATCAAATAGTTTTAGTCAATTTTGCAACTTTGGAATAGAGTTACGTTCCTTCATCCAGGAAACGAAAAATGTATTTTTTTTTTTCAATATTTTCATTGACCTCCTACATTGTTTTTCACATAACATGGCATCACTCTTATGCTCACAGCCTCACACCCGTGGAGCAGAGAGTGGAAAACCTGCGCGCACCATGACGTCACCATGCATGATGGAGATCCTTCGACTTCTCTTCCTCGCGCTCGAAATGCTGCCCTGCAGGGTTGCCAAATTTCGCTCTTAAATCAGCCTTTTCAAAACCTAACCAATGGAGAATTCACCCAACCGGCAACATTCCTCCGAGAATGTATCTGCGGCGGAACTCACCTCGAATACTAATAAGCCAATACGTACGCGAGACGCGGCACATGACGTCGCTTGACCGACATAAGGGCGTAACTGCTAATTGAGATGAGCTCGGAAAAGCATTGAACTGTATGGACGACAGGGCTCATTGCTGATTGCAGTTACGTCCTTATGTCAGGAAGGCGACGATGAGATGGAGTTCGGGCTCGGATGCGAGAGAAGAAAAAGAAGAAAAACCGGGAGGAAGAAGAAGATGGCGGGAAGAAGAAAAAGCGGAGGCCGACCAATCGGAGCCTACCAAGTCGTGTGGGGAAAAAGAAGAAGAAAAGAGCCGGGTGGAAAACAAAAAAGGAACGGACAATAAGAAGATGGAGCTTTCGATTCTTCTGATCGTGATCCTTATCTGGCTCTGTCACCGGTCGCCGAGCGGCCTCCTCTTGTTCTTTTCCCGGGCCTCTCCTCTGCGCATGCGCCGTACAAGGGACAGAAATTGAGATTCAGCGACCACAGAAGAGGAGCTTTCGCTTCCTAAAGGTTTACGAATTGAATTTAATTATCATTTTAAGTGCATTAGGGGTTATACAACATTTTAAAGAACATTCTCTCTCCCGGGTGCTGTCATTTGAACCCTACAAAAGCATCCATGAATGCTGTCAGACATCTCACTTTTGTATTTCTATGCTCGAGTTACTTTTAAACACCTACACGACTGATTTCAACGATTTCTTGAATCCGCAGACAAGCACAAATCGGCCCTCCACAAAAAAGCCCTTCGGGGCATTGGGCTTCGTCGTAGGTAATGTTTTTCAACTTTAAACATATTTGTAATTACAAGGTAAAAATGGATTAACAACCTTAAAGCTTCTTGTAAATGAAGCTAGAAAGGCTTTTACTACACTTATGAAAGTCTTCATAAGCATTCCATCAGATCACAAAGAATGGTTCTATATTTTTTTTATTTCCAATCGCCTTTCAAATATTGGATTTCAAAAAAAGACGTCATCCCTTCTCAAGTCCTTCACGTTTGAAAATTGGATTTTTTTTTAAAACATAAAGTTTAATTACATCAAGAATATTTATTGTGATATAAATGATTTAAATTAAAATTAAAATGAGGTAAATTAAATTGATTACAAATGAAACGTAATGTTCGTTAATAAGACAATTATCAAAAAAATAGGAATTACAAAATTCTCTGTTTTTTTTTTTTTTTCAAAAAAATTATAAGTAAATGTTAATGGTTAAAATTAGAAAAATCTTAGTGGTAAGAATTTCCAACTCGCTGTGCGTGAGGTTGCTTGGCGGGACTACGCGCCGCGCTGGAGCGTATTCATTAATACGGTACCCGCCTACGCTCTTGTTTGATATGCCAATAGCGTTCGGATTGTGTCACGGTCACGACTTTGATTCTCAAAGATCCTCCGCCGCACCGCGTTATTAGATGTCTTCTTCACGCATTCCTACGCGGATCTGGACCTCTTTCCGCAGGTGAAATATCCCCGTTATGCGTCTAGCTTCTCCGCAATGCCACACAAAAATTCCACAACAAAGAGCTTTACAAACGAATTCAATGGCTCGCAACACTAAATCACAAAACTGTGTTTAAAACTCAATGTTTTCCAATGGCTGGCTCACCCGAAGAAGCCACACAGAAAACAAGCGGAAATGTTCTAATACGTAGGTATTACGGAAGCTCTCAGCAGTTAGTTAGTTAGTGAGTTAGTTAGTTAGTTAGTTATATTATTTATAGACATTCAGCATCCTACGCTATTTGCAGAGAAGTCTTTTCGCTCAGCTGGTAAGTGCGTTTTGACAAAATGAGTCCATTTTCGCCTTCATTTGACCGGTTATGCAACAAACTGTCCTCGGAGTTAAAATAGTTATCTAAACAGCGCCTTGAAACACTTTGTGGTAATGAAATAGTGGTCCATTTGTGTGTAGATGGAACATTTGTGTTACAGTTTAGAGAATACATATAGAAAACTAAGAACTAACAGAGAAAGTCTTTACAAAGAATTTGGAAGATAGGTGTATGTACAAAAATTTAGATTTTTAAATTAAGGGAGGCAAAGAGTTTCAATAGTTTGGTTGTGACAATGAGTTCATCGCATGTTAGTGGGTTGGTATTTCTTTTGGTATTTCTTTTCTGTTTGTGAATAAATCTGTGATCGGAGATCCCTGAGGGCAGAGCAGTCCATAATCACGTGTTTGACGGTGAGAGGTGATAAATTGCGGAAGTTACAGATGGGTTTATCTTCTTTGCAGATGATATGATTGTGACTTAAAAAAGTGTGACCAATCCTGAAACGCGCAATTTGAACTTCACAGCAGTTAGATGTTGGGGGGGGGGGGGGAGCACGATACACTGCTCAAAGCATGGTAACGGTAACGAAATAGCTGTGTCATATGGAGGCGACTTTTAACAGGTTCAGAAAAAGTCATCACCGGTGGCAAAAAGTTCAGATGAAGAGAATTCAATACCTGGACTTTCAGACATAATAATAAAATAACTATAAGCTTCCCAGCAAAGAAAATTTTGGCAATGTTATCTATTGCATCCGCTAATTTATATTGATTAACGTTAAGGGGGGTTTTATTAGCTGCTAAAAAGACAATTCTGAGAACCTCGTCGGCCATGTTTTGTTGAGTTCGTGAGCCATTCAATCGCTTGAGAACTCTACTATAGAAGAACTCTAGTGGCAAAACGAAAACAAGAAGCGCCTGCCAATCGGTTGAGCGCTTAATATCTTGCAAGACGATGAGAAATATTTCGTTACAATATCATATCCTCATATTTTCGCAGACCGCATAAGCGTATGAAAAAATCAATCACAGATCAATCTACCAAATTTCATCTCTCAATTCAATTTAACGCATCGTGCATACTCGTACATTCGACCCTGGGAGTCACTTTGAAATTCACACCGTGGTAAAAACGTTTTTACCGGGTTTTCTGCTCCCATAAGTGCTCTGTGCGAGTAATTCGGAGGAAACAGTCAAAATTGTGAGTCAGCCGTGACCTTCATCGCTCTGAAATCAGATCTAGGGATAATTGGACACCACCTGGGCTGGAAGATCAAAACGCCGGCTAATATGAACAATAGAGTTCATCAGCCTTTCAATAACGTCACCGCAAGAACTCTAGCGAAATTATAGAAGATTTGAGTTTCCGTACTTTGATTCGCATAGAGGTCGCCGATACAGCTGGAGTAATTCCATGAGCTCATAGCGCCACGCCCACAAAAATTGTTTTTCCGATCGTGACTCCCGAAATTGCCCACGCTTTGAGTGAAATACGCGAGCCGCCAAACCGCAACCTTGGTGGATTCCTTTTTTGCCGAAACCACGTGGAAAAAGATTGGGTCTGTGAATGACTCACTGGAAAAAAAACACATTGGATCTAGAGTCCAGACTCTTGAAAACATTGACAAGAAAGAGGACTCTTGATTCAATAAGATTTAAGCTTAAATCAAAAGGAAATCCGCTCAAATTAAGAGGCTTGGTTCTTGATTTAAGCTGAAATCTGAGACTGAATCAAGAGTATTTTTTCTTGTCGATGTTTTTAAGAATCTGGACTCTCGATCCAATGTGTTTTTTTTTCCAGTGAGCTTGTTTAAACGCAGAGTTCACTTCTTGGCTGAAATAATGTAGCGAAAAAAGTACATTTCATTTTAAAATTTAAATCGTACCTAACCCAAAAGACGATGAATTAGTGGCGTGTGTCTAGGATGTCCGCGTTTTTATTGGGCGCAATGAATTGTTACAATGAATGTGACAATAAATGACAATGAATGTGACAATGAGTAACAATGAATTGTGCCAATGAATACAACTTATTTCAATGTGATATTTGTCGCTTGTTTACCACAGATAAAATGAATGAGAGTAGATTCTTTGATCCTGAAATTCTAGTCTCGACTTTCCTTTTGCTTTGTAGAAAGGCATTTGACGGAAGTCGTAGGAACTCGTGCTAGCTTCTGATTGGTGCCGGATGACATCATTCGATTCGGCGCGAAACCGGAGCGTTTTAAATTTGCGGAAAAGTAGCATTTTTTGAATTGCGTGTTTCTCGGTTTCTGAGTTACTTTTTCGCGTTTTTAAAGTGCACACTAAGATCTACGTGTCATATTCTAAAAAATGTATTTGCAAGTCAAAATTCGTTCATGGTTTGGTGACAGTGACCCATCGGCAGAAAATTACGTTGATCTCTGAGCTCAACCTGTAAATTGCCTCACGCGCTCACATTGCTCGATAGATTGGGAGTGCGGGATCCAATGTCGTGGCATGGCGTGCTTTGCGATAAATCGATTGATCTCCCATTTAAACCTTTGAAAAGGATCGATATCGTTTAGGTGTTCGCAACGAACACCTTAATAATCGATTCTTTACCACAGTTTCAAATGGGAAAATATTAACAATCGATCATTCACGCCTCGCCCCTGGCGAAATCCCTGTACTGCCCTGCCAACGAAAAACGCCGTATGAGCATTCGAGAGTTGCCAAATTTCCTTCGATAAAATGTTTATTTTTGAGGAAAATTATGAACATTTTTCCTTGAAATCTTCAGACACTTTGGATCAAATTACAGACAAAATCACTGAAAAAAAAGATTGGTAGAATTTACCATTCCTTCACGCTGTATTTCACACAGCGTCAATTCAGAGTCAATTCTGCCAGAAGAAAGGTAAACGTTACTATATACTGGTACAGGTAACCATTCCTCTGGCAGAATCGACTTGAAGATTGGTAGAATTTACCATTCTTTCACGCTGTGTGAAATACAATGGTAAATTCTACCAATCTTTTTTTCAGTGATTATCTGAGAAATTGGCAAAAAATATTAAAAAAAATTTCTCTGAAAAATAATGATTTGCCAGAGGAAATTTGGCAACGCCTGAAGGCTCTTACGGCGTTTTTCCTCAGCACGGTAGTGTAAAATATTGTCTCTGTCAATAAACTGTGCTCCGTCCAGCCTCGACGGTGGACAACCAGAAAAGGAAACACAGATCGGGAGGACGGGAAGATGGCAGTGGCGTGGCGTGCTTTGCGATATATCGAATGATCTGCCATTTAAACCTATGGAAAAGAATCGATTAACAGGGTGTTCGCAGCGAACACCTTAATAATCGATTCTTTACCATAGGTTTAAATGGCATAACAATCGATATATCGCAATTCACGCCACGCCACTGGAGGCTCGCGGCCTACACTCGGTCTCGATCTGGAGTGAGCACGTATTCCAAGATGGCCGTGGTCGCCCGCATAATTAAAGAAAACATGCGAGTCCTGTCTTTGTCAATTATAAATTCGCCGGCTATTATCAATTTGTGCGCGCCCGAGCCCGAACACAACGACCAGCTTCCTCGTTGTTTCTTTAACTTATTTCTAGATCCTCACTCCATCGCTGCGCACAAAGCCTTCTAAGAGAGGACCTCATCCCTTTCTTGGCTGAAAAGTGTTGCGGAACAGCTTACGGAAGGCAAATTTTGACTCAAAGTTCGACCTAAAAGTGACTTAAGGACGTACTTATGCCACACTGAAAAAAAAACTCCGGCCGTGGGAGCCGTAATTACAGACTATATAGACATACCGTCCGTTCCGGGCTGAAAGGCCAATAATTCCGGCTGCTGGAGGCGTAGCTTCGATTGCTCCGGGTTTAGAGGCCGAAGCTACGGCTCCAGCAGCCGGAATTTTCAGCCTTTGAGCCCGGAACGGACGGTATATCCATATAGCCCGTAATTGCGGCTCCCATGGTCGGAGTTTTTTTTTTCAGTGCACGAAAAACTATGCACAAATCAATTAAATTAAAAGAAATTATACCGACTTGCTAAGAAAAAACGCCGTATGGGCCTTCCGACGTTGCCATATTCTCTTCAATAAAAACCGAACTTACTGGGATATTTGTGAATATATTTCTTCAAAATTTTCAGGCGATTTTGTTCGCGATTGGACGTATTTCTATCAAACGGAGGGGGAGGAAGGGAGAGGGGGGCTTGGATTGGCGGATGTTGCGGAACGCGATGCTCGTTCTGTCCTATACTTGCAATGATATTCCATGGCGCTTAGTTCCGTTTGACAGAACGCGCTCGTCGGGATTCTAAAATCCTCGAAAGGAACTCATTTTGGCGCTTCAGTTCCGTTTAACAGAAATACGTCCAATTGTATCTAAAATATCTGAACATTTCAAGAAAAAATATGCATAACTTTCCTCACAAATGCATGTTCTATCCACATACATTTGGCAACTATCAAATGTTTATACGGCGTTCTTTCTTGGCACGGCAGTATATGGCACGCAAATCCCATTCGCATAGTGCTTCAATTCGTTTTCACTTACTTCTTTAGTATAGATACAACTCTAACAATAAGTCCGACTCATTGTTTTAGAGCAATTCATTGATTGCGCATACTACGGGAGAAGACCCTGCAGACTACATGATATCAAAAGCCAGTCTTCTGAATGGCAGATTTACTTGTGTAAATATTTCCTGCATAGATTTTAAAGAACAGGAACCACACGGAAATCACCAAGAGCCCGCAAGTTCCATCCAACATGACTTATTCTCAAAGACTATTTATCTTTTGACTAATCAGCCTTTACACAGCATAATTATCACCAACAGCCTTGAGTAATTCCTCTCTTTTGTATCAGTGCCCGAAATCATTCCACCATTCCTTGTTTTCTTTCTTTTTTCCAGCGGGAGCTTGTGCTGAGCACGACGATAAAAGTCAATTTCCCTCGTGAGGAAATTTTCTCGAATAGAGAAATCAAAGGAGATAAATGGTCGTGACTCGGTGCAGGGTGAATAAGCGAGTCAATAAATAAAAGTTCCCGCAATGTCAGACGTCAGGGGTTGCTCGTCGCACAGTGCTTCATGGCTTCACGACCCCGGCTTCATGGTTTCACGATCCTGGGTTCATGAATAGCAGCTTTGAGGCGCGTTGAGTCGTTTGAAAGTAATGAAAAATATCGCGCGAACCACACAACCTGATTGCCGTTTTCGCACAACCCAGGAAGCTTCAAAATCACGTAAGACAGAGCGTCCTAGCGTTGAGTCGTTCGAAATTCACAAAAATATCGCGCCAACCACACAACCGGATTGCTCTTTTCGCACAACCCAGGAAGCTTCAAAATCGCGTAAGATAGAACGTCCTAGCGTTGAGTCGTTCGAAATTCACAAAAATATCGCGCCAACCACACAACCGGATTGCTCTTTTCGCACAACCCAGGAAGCTTCAAAATCGCGTAAGATACACACGTCCTAGCGTTGAGTCGTTCGAAAGTCACAAAAATATCGCGCGAACCACACAACGGGATTACTCTTTTCGCACAACCCGGGAAGCTTCAAAATCGCGTAAAACACAGCGTCCTAGCGTTGATTCGTTCGTAAGTCACACAAATATTGCGCGAACCACACAACGGGATTACCGTTTTCGCACAACCCAGGAAGCTTCAAAATCGCGTAAAACACAGCGTCCTAGCGTTGAGTCGTTCGAAAGTCACACAAAATATCGCGCGAACCACACAACGGGATTACCGTTTTCGCACAACCCAGGAAGCTTCAAAATCGCGTAAAACACAGCGTCCTAGCGTTGAGTCGTTCGAAAGTCACACAAAATATCGCGCGAACCACACAACGGGATTACCGTTTTCGCACAACCCAGGAAGCTTCAAAATCGCGTAAAACACAGCGTCCTAGCGTTGAGTCGTTCGTAAGTCACACAAATATTGCGCGAACCACACAACGGGATTACTGTTTTCGCACAACCCAGGAAGCTTCAAAATCGCGTAAAACACAGCGTCCTAGCGTTGAGTCGTTCGTAAGTCACACAAAATATCGCGCGAACCACACAACGGGATTACCGTTTTCGCACAACCCAGGAAGCTTCAAAATCGCGTAAAACACAGCGTCCTAGCGTTGATTCGTTCGTAAGTCACACAAATATTGCGCGAACCACACAACGGGATTACCGTTTTCGCACAACCCAGGAAGCTTCAAAATCGCGTAAAACACAGCGTCCTAGCGTTGATTCGTTCGTAAGTCACACAAATATTGCGCGAACCACACAACGGGATTACCGTTTTCGCACAACCCAGGAAGCTTCAAAATCGCGTAAAACACAGCGTCCTAGCGTTGAGTCGTTCGAAAGTCACAAAAAATATTGCGCGTTTTTCCGAGCTTCCCTCAGCAAAAACGATACCACGGCACAGGTGAACGTTTTGTTAGAGGAGTCATTCCATCCAACCCATGTTCTCAAGTATACAACGCAATATTCAACATAGCCGACGCCAATCCACCAAAGTACATGTGACGGGACGATGATTATAACCACCTGATGTAATAATCGGCGTGATTACACTCACATTTTTCTCGTGTTGATAGATATCCGCCTTGATTGACCTCGTGCTCTCCTCAACTTGCGCGCGGAAGCGTCGGCCATGTTGAGCAGGGATTAAACGGAACGACTCCTCTAACGAAATTTTCACCAGTGCTATAGTATCCTTTTTGAAGCGGGAATCTTGAAAAAAACGCAAATTTCTTACGCAGATTGCGAAGTTAGGAGTGCATTCAGAGTTTGCCAATGCGCTCATCGTAATTTTTGAGACATTAATTCATAATGTGCTGGTTACACGCTCAAATTTCCATCAATTTCCGATCAAATGGTGACTGGTGCGCACCATCTACCATCAAATTTCTGCGGCCTGCAAAAATTTGATGGTAGATGATGGAGCTGTGGGGCTCATCCTTCATTCTGATTTCCACACAACCGTGCTTATTCCATGCATATTTCAATCAACACGCTGTTTTAATTAATTTTACTCATCAATCTAGATAACTCTCGACCGCCATCTTGGTCATCATTTTGATCGGAATTTGACGGAAATTTGAGCGTGTAACCAGGCCACAAGGAACAACTCTTATTTTTGCTCTAGCAAAAGTTTGCAACAGGCTCATTGCAATAATCGGCTCGCTAGGTAAGCGCTCAGCCGATAGGCAGCGCTTTTTGATTTCGACTTGCCTCTAGAATACTAGTATACTAGTGCTAATTCGTTTAAATGGCGCACCAGCTCATCGATGTGTGGGCTTTTTGGGGGGGTCCAGTTTTAAAATAAATAAAGCTGTGATATCCATATTTTATGCTTTTAACGTAATGCGCGGGTAGTTACGATCGTTTGTCTACAAGAAATTTCCTTAGCGGTAGAGTAATTCTTATCGAAATTGATCGTTGAAAATAAAAGAAGCCTAAAAAAACGCGCCTGATGAGCTCACCGGTGGCTATCATTTTCGGGAAACGAAAAAACGCGTTTACGGTTTCCTTGGTAACCTTTGTTTGCTATCAGCTGATGTTTTATTTCCATTGCCCAGCCAAGTCAACAGAGTTTATACTTCCTTTCTTCACTAAATACATTTACTAACACCTGAGCGCTTTTCTAATACGACAGTACTAGAACTTTCCCGCTTGTTTTTAATTTCCACTCTTCAAATGAAGTAAAATCTGTCTGTTTTGGAGATGGTCATTTTCCGCGAAGAAGACGATTTCCACTGTACGCCGGTGCGTGGAGCCCGTGTGCGGGGCGGAGGAGTGGGAGCCGCACTCGACAGCCGGTGCGTGAGTGTGATTGGAGCCGCGACCGCGGTCGGGTTGTCGGCGCGATGGTTGCCTCAATCACCGGTGCAGTGTCCCCCGGCTGCCGGCTTTCCACCGTCCACCGCCCCCGAATGGAGACGTTACACGTGTGAGGAATTTGCGATTTGACCGTTGATTCTGATGTAAAAGTTCGCGAGAAACACGATGGTGCCACTGGTTTTCTCTGGAATCAACTCCCAAGCTCAAAAAAAGCTCTCAAGTTGAGGCCAAAATGGAGGGGATATCCCACCCTACCCTGAGAGTCCACCTCTACATCAAGACAAACTCTCCATGCAAAGATAGGGAGCAAATACATTAGCAGGGTTGCCGTGTTTTTAGTTTTGGATAAAGTGGCAGCCCTGTCAATGTATTTGCTCCCTATCTTTGCATGGAGAGTTCGTCTTGATGTAGAGGTGGACTCTCAGGGTAGGGTGGGATATCCCCTCCATTTTGGCCTCAACTTGAGAGCTTTTTTTGAGCTTGGGAGTTGATTCCAGAGAAAACCAGTGGCACCATCGTGTTTCTCGCGAACTTTTACATCAGAATCAACAGTCAAATCGCAAATTCCTCACACATGCAACGTCTCTATTTCCACCGGTGAGGTGACCGACCTGGCAACCGCGCCCAGGGGCCACCCTTACGAGGGCCCGGGATGAATGAACGGGGGAGTCGCGCCCCGGGTTGCGTGATGCCCCGGTTAACCGCATCTCGCCCCAGAGACGGATGGGGTTAACGCGGACCGCGGCCATCACGTCACTCGCGCCCTGTTGCCAGCTCAGAGAAAATTCCTGTGACTCTGTGAGAACTGCCGTGATAGCGAGGAGAGCCGTAAGTCTCAAAGTTCGAAATCGAGTTTCCTTCGAAATTCGTCTAAAATCTTCTGGATGAAATCACTGAAATAGCTGAAATGGCAAAAATCGTCTTATTTTCACTGGTAAAAAAACCTCTTGGTTCAAGAGTGCAGTTTCTTGTCGCCGGATTTAAAGAGTCACTCTTGTTTCAATGCAAAATCCGCTCCGAAACAAGAGTTGACTTTTAATATCGGCGACAAGAAACTGCACTCTTGAACCAAGAGGTTTTTTTTTACCAGTGATTGATGAAAACGAGACATGCAAGACAGCCTTAAGTGCGCAAAAATGACGTAGTTCTATATGGATTGCATTATGCAAAAAGGAACCAACAAGTATTCCAATGTCGCTAAGATTGTGCATTTTTTCTTACCTTCAGAATATGAGCTGATTATGTAAACAAGTTTTATCTTTACTCCCAGAAAAAATTACCCTTGTAAATTTAATTTGTTGCTTGATTTCTGTAATTTTATTGCAGAGAATGTAAGTAACACAATCTTAGCAACAACTTGCTCTTGGATCCTTTTTGCAAATTGTAATCATACGTCCACCATTAGACAGATACATGATTTGTAGTGATATGCGAAAGATTGTGTGATTTTTTGAGTGGAGGATCTTTAATCTACACTGTCAAAGTATCACGTGTCTGTAAGAATGTTCGCAAAGCGCCTTCAGTTGAGGTGTGTAGGCAAAAATGTCATCAGCAGAGTTGAAATAGTTGCTTCCCTCACGAGAAGCTTCAATCATCTCCTTAATCACTCAAAATGTTGTATGTACGAAATCCGCTCTTACGGTTGTTCTTCGGGTTCGTCATATTTTGATGAACTGCATTTTGCAATTAAAAATTACGATTCCTTGCTCATTTAGGAACAACATACGACCATCAGTTTTCCTAAGCATAAAGGCATTTTCATGCATGAGCCAGAAATAGTAGTATTGAAAAATGAAGTCCATCTGTATGGGTACCTACAGTTCTTAAACACAACTGCTACGGCCTGAGGACCCACTCCGTACATTCGTAAATTGAAATGAGATCTAGTCTGAGGATCTTTTTTCGACTTTTTACGAAAAAAAGCGAAAACGTCCGCACGGTCTTGAAGCCGTTCCATCGCGTGATAAGCTTATCAGTCTTATCACCGCTGTGGATTAATATACACTCACTCTGTGACCGAGGGTAGTTTTTCTCTGAAATTTATTGGGTGCACCTCTTCGGTGACGTGATAAGCGGTAAAATTATAATATAAATGAGTTCACCGACTCAACCAGAATAAAGCCGCCAGTAATTTCCCTTGAATCGCCTTACTCTCCCTGCATTCCGTGTCGATGGCAAGCAAATAATAAAAACCGTCACGTCCAATAGGAATCGCGCGGCTATAATCGTTTTTCCACAGTGATCCGTCTCGAAAGATGAAGGACCAAAGTTTCCGGGCACAATCCCGAAAGTGTACCCGGTGGTTGATAAAAGTGTAAGATTATTGCGTATGGGGGCTACGCTCCCCGACCGCTTCGCAAAGTAACTTCCAAAGACGCTTCCCGCACCGAGAAAAATGATGGGTTGAATTTACCTTTCCTTCACGCTATATTTCACACAGCGTCAATTCAGAGTAAATTCTGCCAGAAGAAAGGTAAACATTACTATATACTGGTACAGGTAACCATTCCTTTGGCAGAATCGACTTTGAATTCATGCTGTATCAAATACAGCGTGAAGGAATGGTACCTAAATTCTACCAATATTTTTTCTCGGTGCGCCTCAGGCGTTATGATTTTCCCGGCGCGGGCAATTTTGAGCAATTTTTAGATTAAAATCCCCATCAGTGACAACAGTTGGCTGTAGAGGCTGTCTACTAAAACAGGCTGACCAGAAATTAGTACTTTTACAGTAATTTTTTCGGTACATTCCTAAAATATTCAGGAACTCCTCAACAGAAAATTCAGTACACTTCCAGTACCTCCATTTCACGAGATTCGAAAATTTAGAATTCTCACTCACATTACGATGAAAATGACGTAGCCACAAAATTTCATCAAGGGCTTGAAGATTTACTGACTGCGCAATCGCGATCTTGCAGGCAAATACTATTCTAAAAATCAACGCATAGGGGATCGCATACTTTTCAGGCATAATTAAGAAATACGCCTGGTATGAAGGAAAAATTTCGGATCTTCCTGCGGAATTTCCGCACTTTTCCAGTATTCCCGGGCCCCCCTTGAAAAATCAGTACTTTTGTCGGATTTTCTAGAAATTCCGGACTAGTAGACTAGTTCAGGACTATAGTTGCGTATCTCTCGTGCGCAAAAGACCTATTAAACCATCTGGTTCTTCCTCCCTTAATGTCAGGAAACTCGATTTCGGAAATTCAGTCTCCACCGCTCCTTCGATTACACTTCCGATTGCGGAAATATTCTCAAAATCAAGGCACCCCTCCCGAAATCGAGACCGGAGCAATCGGGGTCCTCACATCACAACACGAGAGCACTCGAGGGAAGCGAGCGGTCCGAGTCGGCGGTGGCGACGCGAGTGTAAATAAAAAACAAATCATTATTTAAATGACCCCGCTTGACTTAATACGATTCCAGATTGAAATCCTCCCTATCGAGCGCGAGCAAACGGGCAAATGCTAACTTAATTTGTAGCCCGGCCGCGGCGGGGGGGGGGGGGGGAGCGGCGCGAGGAAGCTCGGCCCATCTCCGCGGGGGGTGCACCGCCGCGAGGCGCCCTGCCACCGGCTCCCGGACCCCGGACCTTCTCAATATTTCCACACGGCTGCCCCGAAATCCGGCGTCAGAAACGGGAGGATTATCTGCTTGGCGAAGGTCTGCAGTTAGGTTCGGTTAAAATAACGAGTTCCTGGTGGTAAAGTTGGAGATATCACCTGATTATAAGAGGTGTCGTCAGCTAAGTTGACGGTTGTTTACTTTCGGTTTGCAAGCGCCAACCACGAATTTGGGCCTCTGAACAAAGCGGCGTTTGCTACTATCCACATTGAAAACACCAGTATAATGATCGTATCGTAAAAAACAACTTATCAGTTATGATTTGCGACTTTTTTGGGGTTGTGATTTCTGTGTGGCTAAAAATCAAAGTGTTACAAGGTTTGAAGGTATTAAGAAACTTATCTAGGCTTGTGTTCTGGCTTCTGAGAGAGTCAGATGTTTTCATGTGGATAGTAGTGACGCGAAAACGCCTGCAAACCGAAAGTAAACTACCGTCAACTTGGCTGAGGACACCTCTAAAGTGCTTATGGGAAGAAAGTATGGATGGGTCGGTAGTCTTGAGGTTAGGTCATGGAACTTTTAGGGCTCAAATGGCAGCCGACCTGTGAAATCAAAAACTTAGTTTTTGCATAAATTTATTCATATTTCCGGAAGGACGCTCATTCATGTACATTAACAAGGTGGAAAAATAGTGCTGGATTCACACTATTTACCGAGGAAAACAAAGCCAAAAAGTTCAAAAATTTCAGTTAGAGTAAAAGCTTGTAAGCTCTGATGAGTAGTATAGTCTTAAACTGAGAGGGAGAGAGTGCTCAGCTCTGGTAGCTTGCATTCGAATATTAAGTTGAGGTCACGCCGAGAGATCTATAACATTTTGGGTCTTTTTAGACCTCATCAGTAGGGGATACTCATTAGTGAGCCCAACTTAACATCTTGCGAAATCCAAGACGACGTCGAAAGCTCGAAACGCCGTCATGAATATGACGCGATGCACAACACAAAAGTGTGATCCTTGTGCTATCTACAGTCGCTGCTAGAAGGAAAATCCGGAAAAATACAGTGCAACGAGATCTGAGGGTTCTTTTTTTTATTTATGATTTTTACATGTTTTTCGTTTTTTCCGCCGGTTAAGAAGGGAGTTAGAACCACCCCGAAACGTGTTTGCTTGATTTTACCCTTGGTTGCCCATTTTCTCACTTTTCGTTTGCTTAAATTATTCAGGCTATTTTTGTGTGTTGAAAAATCTTGGTCAAACTTTTCGTTTTTACTCCGATTTTATCCTCCGGTTAAATGCTAAAAATTTTCTGGTTCGAATCTCCTAGGCACCCTATACGTTTCGACTTGGCGGGGCGCATATCTAATACAATTACCGCGACTGATATACCGCTCGCGTTGTCGCGCTTCGACCCCTGTTATCCCAATTCCACGGGCGATGTTTATACGCGGCCCCGCTCTTGATCCCGTGTTGTTATTGCCGCCCGCTCGCGCTTCGCTTCCGTTCCTTGTCGATAATTAATTCGGTTACGTTTAAATGAGGTCATTATCATACGAGACCGCACTCGCCGCCACCAAGCGCCGCGCCGGGGGTGGCCCTGTTCATCATTCGGCTCCGCCACTTCGGATTCCATTTGTTGAGTCTCGGGTTCCCACTCTTCGTTTTGGCGTTTTTTGGCGCCTATCGTGGGGAGTCAAGTGGAAGAATCATATACACAACGGGCCTGTTGCAAACGTTTGCTATAGCAAAAATAAGAGTTGTTCCTTATGAATTAACGTCTCAAAAATCACGATGAGCGCATTGGCAAACTCTGAAATGCACTCCTAACTCCACAATCTGCGTAAGAAATTTCCGTATTTTTAAGCTTTCTGCTTCAAAAAGGATCCTATAGCACAGGTGTACATTTCGTTTCATTAAGAGGATTCATTAAATATCTTCGGCAGGAGTTGATTTCGGTAATTTTCGTTGTGCGCGTCGTGTTTTACGTGAAATTTTGGTGAAGAGACATGTATCAGAATGCTTTTCGTACCTTGTCTAGTGGTTCATTAAAAACAGCGAGCCGATTATTGCAATGGGCCTGTTGCAAACTTTTGCTAGAGCAAAAATGGACGTATTTCTACCAAACAGACCTATGTGGACTGTGGATGTACGTGGAGGTGAGAAATATGGGGCGTGATTCCTTTTGAAGAATTGGAAAAGCGGGATTTTACATTCTATCAAACAGACCTATGTGCCAACTGAATGCGGACTCATGAGCCGCGGGCATGGCAAGAGAGCGTTGTGGACAGGGCTCATGAGTTAAAGACGAAGCGGGACGACGGCGGTTCCATCTCCGTTGACGTCACTGGCGCTTTATTATTCTCATTCACTCTCACGGCCAGAGAACTAACGAGCATACCCCATATTTCTCACCTCCACATAGGTCTGTTTGGTAGAAATACGTCCAAATAAAAGTTGTTCCTTTCAGATAATGTCTCAAAAATCACGATGAGCGCATCGGCAAACTCTGAAATGCACTCCTAACTCCACAATCTGCGCAAGAAATTTGCGTTCTTTTAAGCTTACCGTTTTCTTAAGCTTTCAAAAAGGATACTTCGGCACAGGTGAACATTTCGTTAGAGGAGTCGTTCAATGCAATCCCTGCTCAACATGGCGACGCTTCCGCGCGCAAGTTGAGGAGAGCACGAGGTCAATCAAGACGGATACCTATCAACACGAGAAAAATGTGAATGTAAACACGCCGATTGTTATCAGGTGGTTAGAATCATTGTCCCGTGACATGTGTTTTGGCGGGTTAGCGTCGCTTTGTTAATATTGCGTAGTATCCTTGTGAGCAGGAGTTCGGTGGAATGACTCCTCTAACGAAATGTTCACCTGTGCCGTGGTAAAGTTTTTGAGGCGTGAAGCTCGAAAAAAGGCAAATTTCTAATGCAAATTGTGAAGAAAGGAGTGCATTCAGACTTTGCCAATGCGCTCATCGTGATTGTTTAGACATTTTCTACGAGTACCTAACGACTCTTAATTGGAAGTACTTCTGCCAAATGGACCTAAGCGCCATAGGGTGAGGAAGGTAGAGAGGGGCTTGGATTGGCGGCGAAACCGGGCGTCGGGCTCATTCCGTCCTGTACTCGCAATGCTTTTCCATGGCGCTTAGTTCCCTTTGACAGAACGCGCTATCTGGCATTCTAAATTCCTTCAAAGGAACTCAAATTGGCGCTTAGTTCCGTTTGGCAGAAATACGTCCAATTTTGCTCTAGAAAAAGTTTGTAACAGGCCCATTCTAGAAGTGGAGGGGGAGAGACTATGAAGAAGTGATTTTCCATGTTTTTTCTTATCCTGTCATCTGAGGTCAAGCTCGCTGCCGTAAAAGGCGCGAATTAATTTTGACATTGATGCCACAATCACACGCTGAATTTTGGAGCTGAATATGGCTTGAATGTGGAAGTCATCGGCCCGATGCCTGAATTTTGCGAGTGATGCGCAAAATTCATGCAACGATTCTCAGCAACCATCGCACTAATGTAGGATTTGTCTGCTGAGCTATTCGAACAGATTTGACACACGTCTGGATGAAAATAACTCGAATTTGCGAAATTTCAGCCGTTGGGCGATGACTGTTGACTTCCACATTCAGCTGCTATATTCAACGTGTGATTGCGGCATGTAGAAAAAATTTAGGGTCTCAGTTATATTCACCACTGGCAAGGAGTTGAACGCCATGTTTGATCAGAGCGCATCCGAGCTCCACTCTCCGGCCACGGATGGTGAAGCTCAGACGGTAGACACCGAAAGATCCGCTCCGTCGGGGAGTGGGTAATAGTGCAATCAAGGTCACGCTCCTTGCTGCAGTAACACAAATCATTTTCGCGCACTCCACAAATTGCTTACCGATTTCCTTCTCTCCTTCTCGCTCGCATCTCCTCCTGGCAGACTATTCCTCCATCTCCTGTTTATCTCCTCTTGATCTCAACTTGCACTTGTTTCACTCTCCCTTTCAGACTTCCTCCCACCGCGATCGATTCCTCTCCCACGACTTCTACTCTGCTGTGCTAAAGAAGAACGTCGTAAGAACATTCAAGGGTTGCCAAATTTCCTTCGATAAAATTTTTATTTTTGAGGAAAGTTATGGATTTTTTCCCTTGAAATTCTCAGAAACTTTAGATGAAATTGCAAACGAAATTGTCCATAAAATTGAAATGAAAATTTTCATAAGTTTACTGGGAAATTCGTGTTTAATCAAAGGAAATTTGGCAACGCCTGAAGGTTCATACGTCGTTTTTCCTCAGAACGGCAGTATTTCTCGCCGTGCCAAAGAAGAACGCCGTAAGATCATTCGAAAGTTGCCACATTTCTGTCAATAAAACATGTACTTCGGACGACATTCATGCATAGTTTCCCTTGGAATTTCCAGATATTTTAGATTTGATTGCGTACAAAGTTCTCTGAAAATTTTGAGGAAAAATATTCACAATTCCCCCAGTGAATTCGGTTTAATCTAAGGAAACTTGGCAACGTCTGAGGGCTCACACGGCGTTCTTCCGTAGCGCAGAAGTATTACTCGCCGTTGCGATTTTTATTCCATTTTGCGCATCAGTAACCTTTTTCACTATTACCCTATTTTACGATTTGTATAATTTTTCTCAGAAAAGATTGAACGGAGAATGCCGGAATATTGCAGGAGAAGTTGCCTTACCAAGTTTTGGATTGGACACCACCTGTTTTTCCGAAAAACGAATTTTGTAAGAAAATTCTGAATATTTTTCCTCCGATTTTCAGAAAATTCATTTTACAATTTAGTCTAAAATATCTGAGAATTTCAAAGATAAATATGCACAACTCTCTTCAAAAATGAATGTTTTATCCGGGGAAATTTAGCAACTCTCGAATGTTCATACGGCGTTTTTCCTTGGCACGACACATGGACATTCTCACTTTGAAAACGACAGAAAAAAGAAGAGAAAAAACCGAGGAAAACGAGGAACAATATTTTGAGGATTTTCCGTCGCCCCGAGCATCAGCATCCTACACTCCGGCTCCGCGCCTGAAAATTCACCGAGGCCGCCATTTTGTACTCGAGACGGCCCGGACATCGGACGTGAGGTGGTAGTAATAATATATTCAGCCCGAGGTGCCTCACTTTCATTCTGGCCGAAACACGAAACACGGATCGGTTTGATGGTCAGCTTGATCCCGCGCAGGGTTACCGTATCGAGGGAATTTCCCCCGTTTTCCCCGCGGGAGGGAAAATTTATCGGCACCGCTCGGCAACCCTGCAGATGATAATCGCTCCGTGGAGGCTCGGCGAGCGAACAAAAGATGCGCGGACGTGATTGTTTCAAAAAAGGAGAGAGAGAAAAAATCAAAACAAAAACCGACGTGGAGCGACAGGGTCGGAACATAACCTACAAAGCTCGAAGCCTGCGATATTAAAGCAATGTGGCCATGATGTTACAAAAATATTGTATTTTACTCCGGTTTCTGGAGGGGTTCCTCAGAATTTACACTGATGCTGCATTTTTGACTAAAACTGCAAATTTTAGTGTTTATTTCGTGTCATTTAACATTTCAAGGGGTGTTTCAGGTTGAAATTTCACGTTGAAACCAATGGAACCTCTTTTAGAACTTCAAAGTTTTGTATGAAAGAAGACCCTCGTGTGAAGTGATACGGAGCACAGGGAATCGAGTCGATAGGAGAGGTCGGACAAAATTCAGAAACTTTAAACGCTGATAACTCCATTTATACAAAACTTTGATGTTCTAAAAGTGGTTCCATTGGTTTTCTCGTGAAATTTTCAACCTGAAACACCTCTTGAAATGTTAAATGGCACGAAATAAACAACAAAATTTGCAGTTTTAGTCAAAAAGTTCATGTTTGACCTTTCTAATTGACTCGATCCACTGTGCGGCGGTATGAAGCTTACTATCGAGGAAACTAGTGTGCAAAGCTAATGAGTCAGTTGTGCTGGTCGAAGAATTAAGTTTTGATGCTTAGTTTTTTAGATTAACTAAAAAATAATATGATCTGTCCAAACACTAACATTTCACGTCCCGTATCAACCGAAATCGCGCCTTGAAAAATTCGGTTTATGACGTCATGAACCGTGGTGAATATACCTTTGGTTTTTTCCACTTTGCTTTCATCAATCAGTAAAACACGCGTTTACATCGGTTACTTGATATAAAACTCTTATAAAAGCGGGTGAAAGAAACAAAGGGTGTCACTGTTGCCGTATGTGACGTCATAAACTGAATTTTTCATAGCGCGATATCTCGATTAATATTGAACGTAGAGTGTTGCTGGTTAAACAGTATGCATTATTTTTAGCCAATCTGCAAGAATCAAGCATTAAAACAGGATTTTTAGCGTGTTAGCCTTCGGCTAACAACACTGGAAAAAAACCACATTGGATCTAGAGTCCAGACTCTTAAAAACATCGACAAGAAAAAGTACTCTTGATTCAATCAGAATCTAGCTTAAATCAAGAACCAAGCCTCTTAATTTAAGCGGATTTCCTTTTGATTCAAGCAAAAATCCGATTGAATCAAGAGAATTTTTTCTTGTCAATGTTTTCAAGAATTTGGACTCTAGATCCAATGTGTTTTTTTTTTTTTTTCAAGGAATAAGCGAATTCCCGGAATAGAATATCGCACTTTTGTACTTATGAAATTCGGCTCATGACAACTTTACAGACAAAATAATCGTTGAATATTCTAGAAACGCCAAACCGTCCGGCAATGCTGTACTGGATCAATTTAATTATAAAATCACCGCGTTTTCATAATTTTCTCATTTATAGTTTTCCCCATTTTTAAAGCGAGCGCGCTCCTCGGTCTAATGATGCTATTATGATCGATATATTGAGCATGAATATTGATCGAATTAGTCGTGTGATATGCTTGCGTCGGCCGTGAGACGCGAGGGAAAAAAAATAAAAAACGATGCACGCACGTGACCGCGGGAAAGCAATCCATGTGTGGGAGTCAGTGGCGAGGCGTGAATGATCGATTATCGATATTTTCCCATTTGAAGCTGTGGTGAAGAATCGATTGTTAAGGTGTTCGTTGCAAACACCCTGCTCATCGATCCTTTTCAATAGATTTAAATGGCAGATCAATCGATGTATCTCGAAGTACGCCACTGGTGGAAGTCCTTCGTTGTTCTTCCAAGATGAAAGAAAGATCGATGCCTCACTTGCTCAAGTTGATTCCATAAAGCCATATTTTACCTTTAAGTTATTTTGAGCTGAATTTTGGTAAATGACGGCGGAGAGGTTGGCAAAAAAGATGCTTGATTGGGTTCCTCCCGGGAGGAGACGAGAGAGAATCCCAGTAAATTGGTGGTGACAGGGGGTTTGAAATGAAATGAGGGAGTGTCAACTCCCTGGTGGGTTGTTGGAAGACCGAGTTTTGTGGCGGTTAGGAGTCGGTCAGCGGTAGGAGCGGAAGCGGCTCTTGTGTATGTATTTCAGTAAAACACAGCAATGGAGCTCTTTCAAGTGTCAGAAATTTGCGATCTAAGCACTGATCTCTTTGTAAAATTTCGCGAAAAACCCGATGGTAGCACTAACTTTTTTAGAAATCAACTCAAAAGCTTCAAAAAAGCTCTCAAAGTTGAAGCCGCAATGGAGGGTATATCCTGCGCAGAGGAGCAGAAATATCAGGGGAAAATGAAAAGAGGAAGCGCGGTTGAGAGATAAAAAGAGAAAACAAGGAAGGAACGAGGAAAATAGGAAGATTGGAAAATAGAAGAAAAAAGGAATGAGCGAATGCAATGGGAGGATGGAAGATGAGAAAGAGGAGGCGCAAAAAAATGAAAAAAAGTAGAAAGAGGGTTGAAAATGAGAGTAAGAAAATGAATGAAAGAGAAGAGCTTGGAGAATGAGATGGAGAGAGAAGTATAACTGAACAGAATAGAATGGATAAAGAAAAATGTGAGACGAGAAAAACCAAGACGAAGAAGCGGGATGAGCCGATAGTCACGAGGCGTGAATGATCGATAATCGATTTTTCCCCGTCGAAGCTATGATAAAGAATCGATTATTAAGGTGTTCGTTGCGTACACCCTGTATATCGACCCTTTTCCTTAGGTTTAAATGACAGATCAATCGATGTATCGCAAATCACACCACTAATGAGGTTTCGTGGAGCAAGATTTCCCACGCACTTCTTCCTCTCCCCTCGCGCCCGCGTTTTCCACCCGAGCCGATCCCGGTTAACCGAGTAAAAAATGACTCAAAGCACTCCCCTCCTAAACAAAAACAGCGCAACTGAGACAAAATCCCCATTCAGATACGCTGTTTCTGCATAGCAATGAAGGAGTGATACTCGCAAGACGGAATTGCGCGATCGGCGCACAGTGGCAGTCGATGGTAGATATCAAACATGGAAGTTTTTACTGAAATCGCAAATTATGTTGTTTATTTCTGAACATTTCAAATTTTAAGGGATTATTCTAGACTAAATTTTACAAAAAACTCAATGGAATCAATTATAAACTTCTATGATTTGTCTTAACAAAGTTATGAGTAATAAAAAAGAACACTACGCAAAAGCTTGCTTCAACTATAAAATACAAGAAAAAAGATTAGAACATGGTTAAAACAAAGGCTCATCAATAGTAAAAACACAGTCAGGACGTTATAGGCCGATTGCATGCCTATTTTTAACTGGTAAGAGAGGCTAAAGATCAAAAAGGTAAAGCAAGAATCAAATGAGATGCATTTTTTCAATTTAATTGTTTAATTTTTAAATGTTTATCCGGATGGTAATCGGCCTGAATAATGCTAGCTGTGTTTTAATCATTTTTTAGCCTTGTTTTACCCATGTTTTTTAATTTTTTCCTTCCAGAGTTATACATTTTCAAAGATTCCACTTTATGTCCATCCACTCTCATTGGTTCACGCCACCGTGCGACGGCGGCGCGAAGCGAGAGATTAGCGCGATGATCGATAAAACGAGCGCTTAAAAGTTAATGAACGCGACGCGCATACGGTTAAATAGATTGCCATCGAAAACAAAGTGGAGATGACACGCGAGACGAATATCCATCATCTCCCGGCTCTAAAATAAAAAAGCTCCCCCCCTCCTCCCGGGGGTCGGCCCGTTGTCGACTTAGCGGCGCCTCCGCCTAGTTACGACCGTGCAATTTAGATTCAATCCGCCAATCAATCGAAGGCCCGACCCTTGCGCGCGCCACTCAAGTGCCATCGAGTGGAAATCGATCGTATAGGTCAGAAACCGCGGATGTGCAGGTTTTTTTTTTTTTTTTTTTTTTTTTTTTTTGGTGCTTTAAAGTTTTCACGATTGTCAATGCCTTGCGCACACCACTCAAGTGCCATCGAGTGGAAATCGATCGTACAGGTTAAAAACCGCGTAAGTGCAGTGTGGTGCTTTGAAGTTTTCACTATTGTCAATGGACAACTAGCCTTGGATGTTGATTGGTGTGAAACATCCGAAGTTCAAATATTTCTGGTGCTTGCAGCACTTCCTAGTGCATTACATTGATAAGTATACTACGAGGTGAATCAAGGCACTGTGTAGATAACTATTTTAACTCCGAAGACGGTTTGCTGATTAACCGGCTAAATGAAGGCAAAAACGGATTGATTTTAAAATGTTAAGAAATTTTAGATTAAATTGCGAACAAAATTTTTCGAAAAATTTGAAGAAAAATATATTCGCAATCTTTCCAGTAAATTCGGTTTTTATTCAAGGCAATGTGGCAACGTCTGAGGGCTCATACGGCGTCTTTCCTTAGCACGGCAGTAATGTCCTTTCTACTTTAATTGCTTCATCAGAGAATCAAAAATGATCCGATCAAATGATGATCAAATCTGAAATTTGGCGGTTCCACTGGACCAATTTTTAGGATATCGAGGAGGGAATAGAAGTAAACGAAGTTCGATGAACGCCAAGAGCACTTAGTTTGGATGTTGATTGGCTCAATAGACTCGAAGTTCAAGTATTTCTAAAGATTACATCCTTTCTCAATGCATGCCATCGATAGGTATACCATGAAGCGTTTCAAGGCGCTGTGTACGTAACTATTTTAACTCCGAGGACAGTTTGTTGCATAACCGGTCAAATGAAGGCGAAAACGGGCTCACTTTGTCAAAGCGTACTTACCAGCTGAGCGAAAATGGATGAATCTCGATATTGATGAGAGTGTAGTTGGTTGTTGTCACTTTTAGAGGACTGATGTTACCGTATGACATACTATGCATTTAATCTTGCAGAATTGTTTTACAAAGTTGTGTAAAACAATAATAAAATCTCCTCTTTGCTCTTTGAACTAGTGGTTTACTGGTAGTGTAGAAATTGAAGTTAAATGGACCACTGGACATGGACAAGGTACAAAGTTATGCATTCTGATACATCTTTCTTCACCAAAATTGCACGTAGAACACGAATCACGTATCAAAAATTACTGAAATCAACTCCTAACTCTAAGATATTAACTTTTTTATTTTACCTAGGCTATTGGAAATTTGAATTGCCCGGTCACAGGAAACGCAGTAGTTTACGTGAGTCATATTGCGCCTCACAACGGTTTCATTGGCAGGCTTCTCAATCGAGCATGTTTACCTTTCCCAATCTTTATTTCTTGAAGTGTCAAAAATTTGTTAAAGCGTCAAGAATCGCGAAGACCGCAACGGTAACGGTTAAGTGTGAGAGTTGACTCACGTAAACCATTCGGTTTTTATGAGCGGGAGGATTGAACTCACACGTCATGAAACATCAATTAATATCTTGGTTAGGAGTTTATTTTAGTAATTCCCGTTGCACGAACCGTGCTGTACGTGAAATTTTCATTCAGAAACATGTATCAGAATTCTTAACTACGTCCCTTGTTATGTGATCGATTAAACTTCAATTTCTGTCATGACCAGTAAACCACCAGTTCAAAGAGCAAAGGATGGATTTTATTATTGTTTTACACAACTCTGTAAAACATTTTCGTAAGATTAAATGTATAGTATGTCATGCGGTAACTTTAGTTCTCTAAAAGCGACAACAACCAACTACACTCTCATCAATATCGAGGCTCATCCATTTTCGCTCAGCTGGTAAGCGCGCTTTGACAAAGTGAGCCCGTTTTCGCCTTCATTTAACCGGTTATGCAACAAACTGTCCTCGGAGTTAAAATAGTTACGTACACAGCGCCTTGAAACGCATCATGGTATACCTATCAATGGCATGCATTGAGAAGGGATGTAATCACTAGAAATGCTTGAACTTAGGATCTTTTGAGCCAATCAACATCCAAGGTAAGTGCTCTTGGCGTTCACCGAACTTTATTTAATTCTGTTTCCTCCTCGATATCCTAAAAATTGGCCCAGAGGAACCGCCAAATTTCAGATTTGATCATCATTTGATTGGATCATTTTTGATTCTCTGTTAAAGCAATTAAACTTAAAAGGACATTACTGCCGTGCTAAGGAAGGACGCCGTATGAACCCCCAGACGTTGCCACATTTCCTTAAATAAAAACCGAATTTACTGGAAAAATTGTGAATATTTTTCTTTTTTTTCGGAAAATTTAGTTCGCAATTTAATCTAAAATTTCCTAACATTTCAAGGAAAAATAAGCATTACCCTCCTCAAAATTACTTGTTTTATTTGGAGATATTTGGTAACTCTTGAATGTTCAAATAAGGAATTTTATTTGATAATTAATCTAAAATTTAATGACATTTCAAGAAAAAATATACATAAATTTCCTCAAAACTACATGTTATACCCGGGGAAATTTGGCAACTCTTGAATGTGCAACTTCCTTAGCATGGCAGTTTAGACAAAGGTTGAATCCGTCATATTACTGACTACTTTCCTTGAAAAAAAAAAAAAAATGGAATCGAGGCACATTGGCAACTTTTGCATCTTAAGCACAGCATTTTTACTAGACATGACAGAATTTCAGAAACGGTTATTTTTTAAAGGACGCACTGGCAACGATGCACGACGCGCGCTCGTCGCCAAGGCAGGACGCGCGACTAAATTACGCGGCAAAATTGTGCGAGCGAGTAATTGTAAGAGGAGGAAGTAAAACAAAACTGTGGCCCATTACCATTATATTTTCATGGCCTGATTATTCCCCGGGAAATTATTTTCGTGCCCCCGTTATCGCCAGACGCTTTTGTCGTAGATCAGTTCCGATCAAAACAAATATGTTCCTGACATGCACGCTCTTGCTCCTGCACACGGCGAACAGACCTCCCGTCACGGGGCCTTTTTCCCTGTCGGGCTGGGACTTTTGCGAGTTTATTAAGGCACGCCATAAAGGGTCGTGTTTGTTGGTTAACTCTTGTTAATGAAGATATAAGGAAAACATCAATGCCGGAGTCAATTGTTGGTGTTCTTGTCGACACCAAAATCTACATCGGCCTTGCGGGATAATAATCAAAATTGTTAGACAAAGCGATAGACAAACAAGACTGAGAAAAATCGGAGCGCTCCTGCTGGCCGATTATTGAAATTTATAGACAAATCTATAGACGAAAAAGACAAAAGGGATTTGGAGAGATCCTATTGATAGAAACGAGGTGTCTCCAGACGAAGCGTCTTGGTTTCATGTGTGTATTTTCTAGCCATGTTACCCGCAGTTGCATTTGTTTTGATGTACTTATGTATCTGCCAAAAAGGTCCAACTCTTTATGGTATGAATTCTTGCAGACTGATTATTCAAAGTGATGGACAATGCTATAGACGAAAAATACAAAAGGGATATGGAGGGATCTTATTGGTAGAAGCGGGTGGATGCAATGGACAAATAAGTTAGGTAATAGACTAACTAACAGCAACCCACGGGAGACCTTACAGTAGTCCATAATTTTCTCCCTCAGTCTATAGGAACCAACCATTTCAACCAATAGGATCGCTCCATACTCCCTATGTCTTCTTTGTCTACAGCTTTGTCTATCAATTTCAACAATCAGTCCGCTATTGGTGGAAGCGCACTGGTGAAAAAAAAAATCTCTTGGTTCAAGAGTGCAGTTTCTTGTCGCCGGATTTAAGAGTCTGGACTCTTGTTTCAATGCAAAATCCGCTTGAATCAGTGCAGAATCCGCTTGAATCAATGCAAAATCCGCTTGAAACGAGAGTTCAAGACTCTTAAATCCGGCGACAAGAAACTGCACTCTTAAATCAATGCACCGCGGCATTGGTCCAAGAGGTTTTTTTTACTAGTGCGAGTGGTTACAATGGACACCAAGGGAAAGGGTGATGACAAGGGCTTCTATACACGAAATGCAGTGGCGTCTACTCCCCGAAGGGTTTAAGGAGGATATGACACTGTGGCGATTAGATGTCGCAGAGCGCTCTACAAAAGCTTCTTCTTGTGTCTATGTTATGACTTCAAAGCTTGTTGAGGGCGCGCAAAAGTAAATTCCACCACACCAAAGCTTGAAACCTGGCTGTTGGCTTATTTTTTTATTTAACCCTTTTAATTTTCTGCATGCTAATAGCCGCAGAGCAATAACGCTCTAAGTGCGTCTGGGAGCCGACATGCATTGGATCTCACGAAACCATAATTCCTGGTGCCTTACGCGAGTCCACGGACGCACCTTTTAATGATCTGGATAATGACCTCCGATCGAAGCTATAAGTGCTCGCTCTCCGGGGCTCCCATCACCACCAACTTAATGGCATTTGAAATATTAAAAGTAAACTACGCTAAATGGGATATGACTCAATTGAAAAACTTAACGACCATTGCGCCAGAGCAAACAGTTAATTAGAACAGGCTGTGTAAGTATTTATTTAAATCACGTGGGGTTAGTGCTACGACGGGACTGCGTTTTTCTTGATCGCGAGGCGTGGACAGGGCCAGCGGGGCGATTATTGAAATTGATGGACAAAACGATAGACAAAGAAGACATAGGGAGTATGGAGCAATCTTATTGGTTGACATGGTTGGTTCTTATAGACTAAGGAGGAAAATGATGGACTAACTGTCGGGTCTCTAGTGGGTTGCCGTTAGTTAGTCCATTACCTACCTCCTATGTCCATTGCCATCACCTGCTTCCACCAATAGGATCCTTCCAAATCCCTCCTGTCGTCTTTGTCTATAGCTTTGTCTATCAGTTTCAATAATCGGCCCGCAGGAATAAATCTAAGAAAAATGGGGGATCGAGTCCGAGTGGCCGGTGGATTTTTGAGGCCGTCGCTCGAGTGAGGTTCCTTAATGTCAGTGGCGTGGCGTGCTTTGCGATATATCGATTGATCTACCATTTAAACGTATGGAAAAGGATCGAGTATTAGGGTGTTCGCAGCGAACACCCTAATAATCGATTCTTTACCACAGCTCATATGGGGAAATATCGATAATCGATCATTCACCGCCTTGCCACTGCTCAATGTGGGCATTATTTTCAGTGGCGTGGCGTGCTTTGCGATGTATCGATTGTTATGCCATTTAAACCTATGGTCAAGAATCGATTATTAAGGTGTTCGCTACGAACACCCTGATAATCGATCCTTTTCTACAGGTTTAAATGGCAGATCAATCGATATATCGCAAAGCACGCCACGCCACGCCATTGGGCATTGTTCATCAAAGGATTCGAAGGGAACCATTTAAGGACGGGAAAAAGGTATAATTGTTGAAAGAGGCTGGTGGAGTGCCCAAGTGTGTCTATTTCACGCAATAAGAAACACCGGAAATAAAAGGATGCTGATTTAATATTCTGGATGTAAAAAATTGTGCGACAACTCACGAAACGCTGAACCAGCCGCCACAGCAGTTAGTTTTACATTTTGACATTGCTAAAGTAACTGCTTTAGCGGTTACTTCAGCGTTTTTTGAGTTGTCGCACACTTTTTTACATCCAGAATGTTAGATCAGCATCCTTTTTTTTCGGTGAAAAGTAACCGAAATCATGTGTAAGTTTAGGAAGTAAAGCACGAAGTAACACAAGCTGTTGGTTGATTTTTTTTTCTTGGTGCTAGTTTCCTTGTGTCAAATCGACCGCATCTTTAGGTGGAAGGGACCAAATCTGTGTGTTGAAAATCTATGGCATCGTTGAAAATTAATTGCCAGACTCTAGGATCGGACCTGGGTCCTGCGACTATGGTTATTGAAATTGACAGACGAAGCGATAGACAAAAAATACAATCTGAAAATAAAGAGATCCTATTGACGAAAGCGGATGGTTGCGATGGACTAAGGAAATAAGTAATAGGGTAACTAGCGGCAACCCTAAAAAGACCCTGTAGGTAAGTCATCATTTCCCTCTTAATCTATAACAACCACCCGTTTCAACCAATAGAGTCACACCATGTTCCCTAAGTCTTTTTTGTCTACAGCTTTGTCTATCAATTTCAATAATCAGTCCCCCAGGTCACTCTCGGAGATAGTCCAATGCACTTTTCACTCGAAAGTTGAGACCTCTGATCACGGGGTGGAAAACGACGGAACATAAGTTCGGCAGGAAACATTCTTCATGATTCGATGTGTCAAAGTAGCTTACGGTTTGGGTCGATTAAAAACAAAAACTGTGTTGAGCAACCAAGTCTTTAGGTCAACTAGGCACAAAAAAAAGTAACCGAGCAGTGACATCAACACGGATATTTTTATCTGTGTATATCAATTGATTGACCACCAAAATTGAATAAATAAAGATAAAAAAACAGTAGAACTCAGGTCAGATCGATTACTCAGTTGACTCTGTCTACAATATGGCGTGCAAGCAAAATATGAATTGAAAACGTGCCGGCCACAAGAATTCGTTTCGAACATGAATGTCAACCTCATCTCGTCGTCTAAACCCTCGCCCATCTCACACACGCAACCTAATATCTGACCTTAAACAGCATGAAGAATTTGGCTTGGAGCCTTACTTTTAGTCCGTATAGGTAAACATTTCCTGATTACTATAACACGTGAAAGGAAATTGAACGTTTAAAACGGCAAAAATGCACGAGTAAAAAAAAAAATAATTTTACGTACAATGCAAACCGATGTATTTGTAGTTTATAAGGAAAAAATTAATGGGAAGAAAAAAGAGAGGGGGGTGGAGTTTCCAATACGACATTCCAAAAACTGAGAAAAAGAAAAATTATCAACACGACGGAACTTGTTCCGCCGATGTCTGGCCTTCTAACAGGATAGGGGCACTATACAAATGCTTTAAAAATAATGTCAAAGGCATCTCATGCAATCTGACAAGCCTTTTATTTTTAGTAGTTAATTTTATTAGAGACCTTCGGCGTCTTAGGCTGTTAATGTCTTTGCAGAAAATATGAAAGGTGAGCGCAAAAACACAAATTTAGATTCTTAACTTATAGCTCACGGATTTAAAAAAGAGTGCAAGTACTAGTTCTCAAATTGCGGATGTTTGACAACTATAGTATTCCCCCTAAATTCTGCTGGCTGAAGTGAGATTGCGCTTCAAGCAATATATTTTAATTATACGTGTATCTCCGTGACATTGCTATAGAAAATTGGCACAAAATTTGATTTTTGCCACTTTCTATTGATCTACCATGTGGTTTGGCTCTCATTTTTACTATAGATCAAATGAAAGTTCGATTTTACAAAGTACGTCTTTTGTAATTTTGCCATTTTACCAATGTTAGTTGGACGTATTTCTATCAAACGGAACTATGTGCATTAAGACATGAGCCCTGAGACCCATAAGAATATGTGCTGAGCAGGGCTCACGTCATAATGCACATAGTTCCGTTTGATAGAAATAAGTCCAGTTGTAAACACTTATATCTTGTTTAGGGGTTGCTCTCTGGACTTCCAGTTATGAGATTCGTTCTCCTCGTGATAAGATATGTTTTGCAGTGCTTTAATTTACATCTTATCTTGTGGTCCATGGTATATCGTGGTTATTTATTTATTTATTTATTTTTCATTTGAAAACAAAAAAATCGACATAAAGTAATGCAGATCCAGACAGACGTCAATGCCATGCCAGCGCAAGAGGTAGATTACGGTTTGAGCTTGGTACCTACACTCATGGCCATGCCTCTTTCGAGTATGGAGAGAATTCGAAGTGCATAATTATCAGAAATGCCTCATTGTAAGTTGCATAAAAATATCCCACTCAAATTGACAATGAGACATTATGAGCCACCATTTCGACACAGCGCTGTGCGGCATGCCGCATGCGTCAGCGTCGAAATGATTCATAATTGCTCGAGGCTACGACCGCGCCCATTTCAGACGACATTCTTCGTACTAAACCGAGTAAGACTAATGTGCAGAGCGAAAGAAAAAAAAAGGTCGAAGGCTCTTGGATTGAAATTATTTAGATCTGAAACTTCGAGCGCGCGTTAAACATATCCACACGCCGTAATTTTTTTTTCATCAGACCCTCAGCGGGCTGATTATTGAGATGTAAAGAAAAAGCGATAGAAAAATAAGATATAGGAGCACGGAGCGATTCTATTGGTTGAAATGGGTGGTTGTTTTAGATGTAAGGGGGAAAATGATGGGCTGACCATAGGGTCTCTCGTGGGTTGCCGTAAGTTAGTATATTACTTACCTCCTTTGTCCATCCCAACCACCCACTTCCACCGATAGGATTCCTTCATATCCTTTCTGTCTTATTGGTCTATAGCTTTGTTCATCAATTTCAATAAGCAGCATGCAGGAATTCATACCATACGGAGTTGGACTTTTTTGTGGATATATAAGTACATTGAAATAAATGCCTGCGGGTGACAAGGCTAGAAAATACACACATGAAACTAAGACGCCTCAGCTGGAAACACCACAGCATAAAATATAATGAAATTTAAAAACTTAGTAACCCGTTGCACCTTTCCAAAAACAAGATAAATAATGTTGTTATGATTTTTTTTAAAAATTGTTTGACTGTATTAAAATATTTCACACAACTGAAGAAAGCTGTGGTGTTACCAGCCGAAACTTCTTGGTTTCATGCGTATTTTCTAGCCTTTGTTACCAGCGGTTGTATTTGTTTCCATTCGTGTCTTTTCAGGGGCTACTACGAGCGTCTGACATATCTCATGGTGTATGTAAAGAACTTAAATTCTCTCGGTTCGATGAATTAGAGGTGACAGATTTCTGGGTTTTATGTGCCGGATTTTTCACACAAGTATAAATTTTTCTGGAGTATAAATATCTGAGTCTTCATGAAGATCGGGAATAATCAGATCCACATGAGAGATCCACGGAGTGTCAGTAAAACATTTACATTTACTGAGTCATTTCTTTTTAGGGTACATCAGATTGGAGACTAAAATAATGTAGCTCAGAATATTGTTTCTGGTATCGGCGGTTCACAAAAACAATGCTCAGTTCGTAAGTGTAATTAACATATTGTAAAAATCCATTGAATAATACTTTAATTTAATTTTGATGTATATTCACGAATTAAAGTGCGGTTTAAATTAAATTTTTCCTGTTAGTAGCAAAACGGCGTTATGATTTTGACAAAATAGCCTAGTTGCTGATCGTCGTAATTAACTTACTAACTATTGCCACGATGCGGCATGATGAGTGTATACAACTTTAACTTTAGGAAACTATGGTTCCTTTTTCATTCTTGAATATCAAACGAGCTATTTAATCGACGAGTACATTGTATCGAACAATTTTCTGAAGTTAGAATGAAATATCTGCTTTGAGGTGAAAAATATGAAGATGTGATGAGGTTCTTTTCACGTTGTAAAAGCAATGACTCAAGAGTAAATTTATTCAGAATGCGGCAATGAAAAAATAACGAATACAGCAGAATTGCATGCAAGTTTTTGGATTAATAAGTAGCTGCACGGATAGGTAAGACTTTAAATTCTTCGCCTATTCAGTTTACATTTCTGTAAGAAGTAATACCACGGGTAAAAAAATTTACTGCATCCTGAATCGCTATAATATTTTCAAACCTCTGATGAGGACAAAGAATTGAAATAGAATAGAATTTACTTATTCCAACACAATCAATTGTTGTTGAAACACCGCTGTATCATTAACTGCAATCTAATTCAGATATTTTTTCTAAAATAGTTAGATGGATTTAATCCAGAGAAAGTTTACAACCTACTTAGAAATTTGACATGTGTGTCGGATTTCTGACTTTCTGAATACATTTTTCAAAGTATCATCAAAAACACACGAAACGAGGAGCAAATATTTTGAAAATAATAAAATGGACCTGAGATATGATGCGCTATTTATTTCAATTTTCTAAACTCAGCACCGGGCTTGGGGAGGAATCGAGGCTTGTGTATTGAAAACCCATATGTAAAATATACGAATCAATGAAAGCGTCAATAGGAACTTTTACGGTATTTAGTTTCACGAATTTATACATTTTAATAAATCGATTGAGTTGCAAAGTTACATTCTAATATGAGAGCTTACTTTCCTGTCATACGTCTCGTGTTATTTAATAATTGAGGAACTACCACTTGGTTAAAAGGAAGGAGAAAAATCAGTTAAATTCCATAAAGTTAGTTTGACGGGTTGAGTTTTTAAAAAAAGACAAGTTGATTTATTTTATAAATGAAAAAAATAGGTTTTATTCATATATTCTAACCTGAGCGCCTACTCTCCTGACAAACACGCATCTATGTTTAATCATGAAGGAAACACATGTTGCGCAAAGTAGCAATCGGAAAATTTAATTTTATGTATACCTGTTGAGTTGTGAAAAGCGATTCTCTTATGAATTGATAAAGTTGAAAAATGAGGAACAGAGATTAAGGCTTCATATTCTAAATCGAGTGCCTAAATTCCAGATGAATAAATCTAGGTATTCTTCATTATTGATGAGACACATATTGGGCATATTTGGGCATTTGAAAAATTTGCGAAATTAAATGTTGCCTGCGGAGTTTCAAAAAATGATAATTTTATAAATTGACTTTTAAAAAATTAGAAAGAAAAGTTGTAGTTAAATATGTTTAACCTGAGTGCCTATTATTCTCCTGACGCGTGCATTTACGTTTTATCATTGAGAAAACACATATCGGGCAAAGCGAAATTCGCAAAAGAATTTTTCCCGTCCAGCATTGGATTGAATTCAATTTCATCAAATCGATAAATTTTCAACGGGAAAAATAGATTTTGCGCTAATATTCTATCCTTAAATGCATTATTTCCTATCTTACGTATCAGTGCTTTTAATCACTAAAGAAACAAAATACTGGGAAAAGCAAAATTCCCGAATGAATTTTTCCCGTCCAGCATTCGATAGTATTCAATTTTATCTAATCGATAAATTTACGACATGATAAAAAGATTTTGTGATGACACTCTATCCTGGGATGTATATTATTTCTTATTTACCGCATCAATGGTTTTAATCATTGAAGAAGCTAAATACCGGGCAAAGCAAAATTCGCGAACGAATTGTTCCCATCTAGGATTCGATAGTATTCAATTATATCAAATCGATATATTAAAGAGATTTTGTGATAACATTCTATCCTGAATTTACCCTTTCCTATCGAACGCATCAATGATTTGAATCATTGAAGAAACAAAATACTGGGCAAAGCAAAATTCACGAATGAGTTTTTCCCGTCCAGCATTTGATAGTATTCAATTTTATCAAATCGATAAATTTACAACAGGAAAAAGAGATTTTGTGATAATATTCAATCCTGGGATGCGTTCTTTCTCATCAAACGCATCAATGATTTCAATCATTGAAATAACAAAATATTGCGCAAAGCAAAATTCGCGAATGAATTTTTCCTGTCCAACACTCTAAGGCATTTAAGTTTATCAGATCAATAAATTTATGACAGGGAAAAGAGATTTTGTGATAACATTCTATCCTGAATGTACCCTTTCCCATCTAACGAGTCAATGTTTTGAATCATTGAAGAGACAAAATATTGGGCAAAACAACATTCGCAAAATTTGGGAGCTTCGAAGAGCAATAACTTTGCCCTCCGTTGGTCGCAATTCCCACCCAAGAAGAACAAATTTCGCAGGATGACGCTTGCACGCGTGGATCTTAAAATTTAATTAATTTATGCAAATGAACTTACATCTAAATTATTATCATTGGTCGAGTCGCGCCGCCTTTTATGAGCTCCGTTCTCGCGTTCGTCCCTAGGTCCGTCTTCCATAACACAACAACAAAACCAAAAACAACATGGACGAGAGCACCGTCAACAACAACATGAAACAACAACGAAAACCAAACTCAACGAAACGCAAAACCTATTTACATGACCGAAAAAGAACCCCGGCTGCGAATTTTGGCTGCGGTAAAGTTTTGGAACGGTGCAACAGCCAGACTAAAGTCTGTTAAAAGTTCCCGACTTGCAGGTTCGTTTTTTCCCTTTTTTGCTTTTTTCCTTCCCTATCTTTTCCACGTAATCTACAATTATGTCGGAGGCTTCCCTCTCCGCGCGCCGCAGCAGCGTCATTACCTTCAATTATATTCCCCTAGATAATTTGACTTTTTGTAACAAGTTTTATATTTAACATGAGAGCATCTCCTTTATCGTGGTAGGGACTGAGAGACCTCCCATTTAATGACAGTGCCGAGTGGCGCCACTCCACTCGCGGGCGACCGTGCCGCCATCTAGCGGCGACTCCTCGCGTCACTCCGCCCCGGCAGATGGCAGCACATGTCTGCTGTGTTCATTGCGGCGGGAGCATCGCCGAGTGAGGTCTATTCTCCTGGCCGCCTCGGAGCTCTGCCGTGCTGAGGAGGAACGTCGTATGGTGTCTTGCTAAGGAAAAACGTCGTATGGACCTTCAGCTGTTGCCAAATTTCCTTTGATAAAACACGAATTTTTTGGAAAACTAATGAATATTTTCGCTCCAATTTTTTAGATAATTTTTTTCTCAATTTCACCTGAAGTTCCGGAAAATGTCAAGGAAAAATATTCATAGCTTGCTAAAAAATAACATTTTATTGAGGGAAATTTGGCAACTCTCGAATGTTCATACGGCGATTTTCCTTGGTACGGCAGTATGAGCCTTCAGATGTTGCCAAATTTCCTTCAATAAAACCGACTTTACTAGGAAAATTTTGACTATTCTTCCTCAAAGTTTCAAATAATTTTTTCTGCTATTTAATCTAAAATATCAGAAAATTTCAAAGAAAAATATGCAAAAGTTTCCTGAAAAATACATGTTTTATCGGAGGTAATTTGGCAACGTTTGAAGGTTCATATGGCGTTTTTCCTTATCCGGCAGAGTTGGCGTCAGGTGTTGGAGCTTTTATTACCTTTCCTATTGAGACCCACGGAAGTGATTATTAAAAAGGATTTCAAAAACTTGCCCTAACTAAAGAGAAGCAAGAGCAGTCACTGAATAATGGAAGGAGCATAGGTTGAAAAGAATTACTTTTTTGTAGGATGGGGAAGGGAGAAATAAAGGGGTTCCCGCCTGAGATGCAGGTGGGCGTCTGGAGCACCCCTTCTCTCCTTGCATTGCCGGACACTTCGGAGTGATAAACAATTAAAGAGCTTTTGTATAATCTAGTTTTTCAACATTTGAGAGATAGAACAATTTAAAGCCTGAAATTTTTTGATAAAATGTCAAATGCACAGCAAATTAAATTGTTCAATAAATGCGTAAGACCCTAGTGTGAGTGCGCGGAGGCAATTTTCCCAGTAGAACGATTTTTGTTTGGTTGGGTTGAAATATGGGAATTTGATTATCAAAAAGGAAACGTTCTACAGTATCTGAAATAATAAGATGCGAGTGGTTTGGTTCATTTTTGCGTGTGAAAGGACATAAAGCTGTATACTTTCCTCTAGTTTTTCAGCACTTATGTCCCTTTTCCCCGCAGGTGATCGTAATTTTCTTCCTATTTTTAATCCAGCACGCAGCAATATTAGTCACCGTATAAAATGGGTCACTAAACTTCGTATTTTTCATTTAATATTCAGTGTCAGGTCAATAGATTACGTGGTGATTTACTTCGTATTTTTGGATCCAAAATCCCAGACATATCCGACTTTTAAAAAGTTCTAAGACTCGATGGTATTTCAAACGCGACAGAATGGCGGGAAAATACTTGCAATGCAGTACTGCGGTAGGCAAACCGCTATCTCCTCTCATTTTCCACTGATGTTCATTAAAATAAAATATATTTCGACGTGGAATTGTTCCTTGTTTACTACAGATAACTTGAATGAGATTAGATTCTTTGGTTCTGAGGATCAAGTTTCGACTTTCTCATTGTTTTCATACGCGGGGAGTAGAAATATATTTGACAGAAGTCGTAAAAACCCGTGCTTGCTTCTGATTGGTACCGAATGACATCATTCGGTTTGGCGCGAAACCGGGGAGTTTTAATTTTGCAGAAAAGTTGCGCTTTTTTAACGCGTATTTCTCGGTTTTTGAGTTACATTTTCGCGTTTTCAAAGCGAGTATCGTGATTTACGCGTCATTTACCTTCAGAAAAATGTATGCACACGTCAAAATCCATTCATGATTTATTGACCTATTGGTCACCGTGTAAAATTATGAGGCATTTGAAGCACTGAACTGCACGTAAACTTGTAGATTTCTATTTTCCTGTTAATTAAATTTTTCCTCCGAACTTTCATAATCTAAACACACTACGCGATTAATTCCCCCGCTCCAAAGAAACTGAACGCTTATTTGGGAGCGCAATCGCCGAATTGGTTCACGAGCAATATTTTTATTATCAAAACAAGGCTGATAAGGCAGAGGTATCTTTGATCCGTTACGTCTGTCAGATTAATCTGATGGCTCACGTAGACTTATTATTTGCTTTATTCCGATGTGTTCGCACCGGGTAGTGAAAGTTGGCGGAAAGTGAGGTTAGTACTTGATAATTTTTACTCAAAACTCAAGAAGTACAAAAATTAGACAAAATAGCTCCAAAAAATCTGATTCTTAAAAGATGAGAGTTTAAATTACCATCGATGGCTAAAATACGTGACCTCCATCATACGGATTTATATCAGGGAAATCGAAAAATTAGGACATGTAACGTGGAATGGCACACGTTTGTTTTGCTCAAAATTTGTGGGGTAATCTTTGCGCCTTTTTTGAGATAGAGAAGAAGATTAAAACGGGCAACATTTCTCTAAAATGGTATCATTGATAAGGCTTAAAAACGATATTTTCTTCATTAGTATGTGGTGTGACGAGATCAAGAGACATGCTCTCACTCATAGGTTTTCCCAAATTTGGTCACATTATTCCACATTTCCATTTTATACTGTATGTATGTTTATGTATGTATTATTTGCAAATAAATATATATTTGTAGACTATACAAATTTTAAAGCCTTTTACAGGGTTAAATGGACGTGGTTCTACCAAACAGACCTATGTGGCGATGAGAAATGTGGGGTGTGCTCTAGAAATCTGCATAAGAAGCAATGTAAAAGTGGGCGTGGTTCCTTTTGAAGAATTGGAAAAGCGGGATATTGCATTCTATCAAACAGACCTATGTGCAGCTGAGTGCGGAACTCATGAGCCGCGGGCATGGCACGAGAGCGTTGTGGACAGGGCTCATGAGTTAAAGGATCCCTCTAACGATCTCCCCCCTCGCTCGAGTGCGCACTATCATTGCCGCTGACGTCACTGGCGCTTTATTATTCTCATTCACTCTTACGGCCAGAGACTAACGAGCACACCCCATATTTCTCACTTCCACATAGGTCTGTTTGGTAGAAATACGTCCAAATAGAACCCGTGACCAAGCTGGGAATACCGAAGACGTGAGATTAAACCATAGAGTACAATATACCTAATCAGAAATCTTACTTGATAAACTGACGAAAAACTTGAAAATAAACTGGGAGAGATGGGTTCCACGTTTTCAGTTACTTGTCATTTTTATCGAATTTGGAGATCGCATTTCTGTTGTCACAAAACTGAAGAATTCACTTACCAAAGACACGTGAATTCAACGTAATAAAGGCACGGATTTTTTTAGAGGAGAAATACGGCATTCGATACTCATATCGAAACTGCACTAAAATGGGATATTTTTCCTCTAAAAAAATCCTGCTTTTATCGCGTTGAATTTGTTTGTCAAAGGCAAGTGAATTCTTCAGTTTCGTGACACTAGAAAAGTGATCTGAACATTCGATAAAAAAGACAAGTATCTAAAAACATGGAACTAATTAATGCGATTATCGCTCTGACAAGTAATATGGCGTCCATCGAATCACCTTAAACTTAGAACTCAAGCTACTTTTCAAACATATATTTCACTCAAACAAGCTATTCATTTATGAACTGAACTATCAATCGCCTTCAAATCGTGAGCTAGGCAGAAAGCAAGACAACAAAGAGTCCTATCCCGTTCTGTTACGAAGAAGGAGACGAGTTCGCATTAGCTTGTGAATTTAACTGACAATCGCATTAGTATACGTTACAATAAAACCAGGAATTATCAATAGACAAATAGTAAGTTCATACTTAGAACTAGTAGTTTCATTTTTTAGCTGATTTACAGAATGATTTCTGCAAGTTTAAAGACACATCGCATGAAACCTATACGAACTTCCAATTCTTAAAATGTTCAACACTCTTAGTGCATTATCCTCTTTTGCCAGTATAATTCAAAAGCGAACGAATGATGAATCTATGTTACACCAACCATACATATCAACATGACCAACCACACATACCAGGATTTCATGCAGATGTCGATAAGAGTGTTGAAAGAAAATATTCATGCTGGTGTTGGTATGCTGTTGACATGTTATCGGTATGGATGTGTGTTTGGTTCGTTTAATATGCCTTAACATCCTGTATGAGTGTTTATTTTACATATTTACACTGATCATTTTTTCAAATGTTTAGGAGATACTTTTTCAGCGCAGAAATGACAAATCCATCCTTGAGCTCTATGCTCTTCCGCACATCAAGCCAACTGAAATGCATTCCGAACAGAACATTATTCGGAGGAAGAATAGCAAATCCATCAGGTCAGTATAGAAGCCATCATTCATGTGTGGTTATTCATTCCGATTTATCTCTCCCTTCGCTTTTGAAAAACTGCACACGAGATGTGCAATAACAGCGATGAGGCTCAATAAAAATTTCCTGTTTAATTTTTTTCTTAGTTTCTGGTTGAAAATGCGCTTGTGGTAGCTGCAAAACGTCTCGGTTTTGTGTGTTCTGTTTGTATGTTCTTTTGGCCTTAGTCCTATGTTAAGTTATTTATTTTGTAGTATCGTTTCGGGCCGGTTAGGTTGTGTTTCCTAATTATTTTTAGTGGACTAGGAAGCTATACCCCCTAATCCTTCGCGGTTCACCACCCCCCCCTCCCCTCCTGGAGCGTTTCGCACCTCAGGCGTTATGAGTTATTCTGATTGTCCTACTGTAGAGTAAGATACAGCTGATGATACTGACGTTCTAATAGGCAGAACGCCATATGAGCTTTCAGACGTTGCTGAATTTTCTTTGACAAAAGCAAATTTTCGGAATTATTTGTAAATTTTTTTCTTTAAATTTTCTATTCTATTTTCTATTAAATTTTCTGTTCATGCTTGGATTCAAAATGTCTGAAAATCTTAAAGAAAAATTAATATAACTTCCTTCAAAATAAATATTTTCCGAGAGAAAATTTGGCAACATTTGAATGCTCATTCGGCGTTTTTTGTTAGCACCGCAGAATAACCTTCACCCACTTTTCCGTTCTTAAACACAATTTGATTATTTTTTCTTTTAATTTAGGGGTTTCTGCATCTCGGGCATTCGCAGCAGAGGCGCACAGTAAACAAGACGACAAGCCAGCTCGAACGTCCCTTTACGACCTGCACGTGCAAAATAGCGGGAAAATGGTCGACTTTGCCGGGTACTTACTCCCGGTGCAGTACGGAAACGTGAGCATAACAGAGTCTCACCTCCACACCAGATCACAGTGCTCGATTTTCGACGTCTCTCACATGCTCCAGACCGAGATCACCGGCCCCGATGCCTTCGACCTGCTAGGAGAGTGTCTGCGTCACTGATGTTCAAGGTTTTTATGACTCTACAACTGCTTTTTTTTCTCCATATAAATTTTAAAAAAATGAAAAAATACAAAAAAATACAAAATACAAAAAAATAAAATAAATACAGAAAAAAATACAAAAATGAAAAAAAATAAAAAATATAAAAAATACAAAAATGTAGAAAAAAATACAAAAAAAAAAAAAAAAAAAATAATGTAATGATGGACCAACGATGGGGTCCATCATGGGATTCCGTATAGTTAGTCTATTACTCACTTCCTTTGTCCATTGCAACCGCCCACTTCCATCAATACTGCTGTGCTAAGGAAGAACGCCGTATGAACATTCGAGAGTTGCCAAAGTTCCTTCGATGAAATGTTTATTTTTGAGAAAAATTACGAATATTTTTCCTTGAAATTTTCAGAAGTTTTAGATCCAATTACAAACAAAATTATTTGAGAAATTGGTAAACAAATATTAAAAAAAAAAAAAAAAAAAAAAAAAAAAAAAAAAAAAAATCCTGAAAATTAGTGATTTGCCAGGAGTAATTTGGCAACGTCTGAAGGCTCATACGGCGTTTTTACTTAGCACGGCAGAACAGGAGCTCTCCATATCCCATTCGTCCTCTTTGTCTATCGATTTGTCTATCAATTTCAATAATCGCACCTCTGACATCACTCAAAAAAAGGTATGACTCTGAGACCCATAAAAAATGGCTCGGAGATCCATAATTTCTAACCAAAGTGACTTACCGTCCACAGTATGGCTTTCTGAGCCATACTTTATTGGTCGTGAACCTATGAGCATGACTCCACGAACTATATTCTATGGCTCCATGATCCATAACTCGGCCCGGTAAGTCACTCTTCCCATACTAGAGTCCCTTTATACTGAGAGACAAGACAACACCCCTCATGGAGTCACGAACGGGAATAAAGATTACACAAATTGAACGTTTTTCGTAATCTTTGATCGGCTCATTCTTAAATTCCTTTCACCGTTCCTTCTCTCATTCCGTTTGCTCCTTGTCGAACCCGAAATTCCTCGGTCCATTCCAGATTATAATCTTTGCGACTGGTGAAAATGTAATATTTATTCCCGTTTGTGACACTGTGAAGGCCTAAAATCCGGTTAACCGATCAGAAATGGATTCGCATTGTCTTGACTCTCAGTATTAAGGGACTCTATCCCATACTTGTTTTTTGAGTGTACTTTAAAAATTCCAGGTCTAGGACTCCACAAAAGCGCGCTGAGCGTGTTCACGAACTCCGAGGGCGGGATCGAGGACGACTTCGTGGTGACGAAGAGCGGCGAGCAGAGCCTCTACGTCGTCTCCAACGCGGCACGAAAGCGCGTCGTCGCCGATCTCCTCCTCACGGCGGCCGACAAGTTCAAATCCAGCGGGAAAACCGCGCAAGTGACGTTCCGCGACCCGGAGGAGCGAGCGCTGCTGGCCGTGCAGGGACCCCGAGCGGCGCAGATTCTCCAGCCTTTGGTCGATATGGACTTGAGCTCTTTCTACTTTATGAGCAGCGCCGCGGTCGCCCTCAAGGACGCCCCGGATTCGCGGATCACCCGGTGTGGCTACACGGGGGAGGACGGGTTCGAGGTGGCGATCGATGCTCGGAAGGCGCCTGATTTCGTTCAGGGTTTGTTGCAGAAACATCCGGATCTGGTGAAGCTGGCTGGTCTTGGAGCCAGGGATTCGCTCAGGTTAGTTGAATTGCAGAAGCAACCTGCGGGCTGATGATTGAAATTAATAGACATAGTAAAAGACAGAGAAGATTTGGGGCAAATGAAGCGATCTTATTGGTGGAAGGAGGAGGTTGCTATGGATGAGGGTGGTAAGTGATTGCAACCGACGAGAGACCTTTAGTCATTTCCCCACCATTCATCATTTTCCCCCTTAGTCTGTAGCAACCACCCGTTTCAACCAAGAGGATTGCTCCATATATCCCCTATGTCTTCTTTGTCTATCGCTATGTCTATTAATTTAAATAATCAGTCCCCCGCGGGATCATTATTACAATAGATAGATCTAGGCATGACTAGGCATGGTCCGATTGTCGATTCATAACAAGTTAATCAATTAATCGAACGCTTAGTAATCGATTACAATAGTTGATTAACGGCTATCCGATTAACCGTCTAATTGATTGTTAGTTTACGATTAATCAGAGATCAGAGGTTATGTTATAAAAAGTTTTTTCGCGCCAAAGAATCTAATACATTCAAACGATTTTAGTTGTCAAACTAGTCATATTTAGGACATTTCCAAAAAAATCGATTAATTATCGATTATTTTGCCGCCGAGTATTCGCTTGATCGATAAGGTACGTGTTTCGATTAACGATTATACATCATTCGATTTTTTAAATAATCGAACATGCCTACGATAGATAAAGAGGACAAAGGAAAAATGGAGCGATCCTATTGGTGAAGGCGGGTGGTTACAATGCACAAAGAAGGTACTTAAGTAACTAACGGGAACCGGGGAACCCATAAGAGATCTACTGTTAGTCCATCATTTTCTCCCTTGGTCTGCGACAACCACCCATTTCAAACGATAAAGGATCGCTTCATTTTCCCTAGGTCTTCTTTGTCTATCGCTTTGTCTACCAATTTCATTAATCGGTCTGTATTTAGAGCTATCCAATTACCTTACGGTTCAGGTATGAAACCGCTGATTCAAAGTTTCTGGTTACAAAGACAAACTTAAGCGGGCTGATTATTGAAATTGATAAACAAAGCTATGAACAAAGAAGACAACGGGAAAATGAGGCGTTTATATGAGTGGAAGTGGGTGGTTACAATGGACACATGAGGTGAGTAATAGACTAATCAACGGCAATTCACGAGGGATCGTATAGTCAGTTCATCATTTTCTCCCTTGGTCTACAACAATCACCCATTTCAACCAATGGGATCGCTCAATTTTCCCTATGTCTTCTTTGTCTATCGCTTTGTCTATCGATTTCAATAATCAGCCCGCTGACCTGCGAAGTTACTCGTCTATATTACCAATGCAACTTGTCCAGGTAGCTTTGTTACTCGCATAGATTCACGCATGTCCACCTATGCGTGTAGTAGAATTAGTGTCATTATGTACATCTCTGGAGACTTAAACGCCGGGGTAAGAAAGTAAGCGACAATTTCAAAATTTGCAATGATTACTTCAGACTAAAATTGATGATTTTAAGCCAAAAAATGAGTGGCGATTTTTGGAAATTGTTAAGAATTTTCGGCTCATAGTGACGTTTCATTAAAATATTTCATAGAGAATGAAATATTTTTACTTTTTGACAGTCATTCAAAAGTTGAATTGTATTCCGAGAGTTTTGATGAGGATTCCTTTAAAAGACAGATTATTACCAATTTTCGATAATTTTGAAGGGACCAAGATAGCACTCTACGCCACTTCCGCCATCTTTAAGCTTTGAAATTCAAAACTTTGACTGAAAATTCGACCTCTACGTGAAAAACATCCACTGCCACCAAGTCTCACAAAAATGAATCAAGCAGGCTCCGAGATAGCATTTTAGGCCGCATCCAGTATAATGGATTTTTAAATTATGAAAATTTGAGTTGGAATTCAAGGTTTCCGTCAAAAAATGCCACCTTGTACCGAGTTTCAAGAAACGTCCAGGAGTGTATTGACGGCGGCAATCGTGATCTTCTGCCATCAAGTCGAGGCGATACGCTTGAAGGCGCTCTGAGCAACTATTCCACCTCGGAAGTATTGCACAGTATCAGACGAAATGGAAGGCGCACTAACGTAGGCAACTTGACTGATAGCGTTAATCGTACGATATGCGACTCCTGTTCGATCAATTTGTTTGAAACTCGGTACCAGGTGGTATTTTTTGACGGAAAACCTGACTTTCAACTCAAATTTTCATAATTCAAAAATTCAAGATAGTGGATGCGTTCTAAAATGCTATCTCGGCACCTGTTTGATTCCTTTCTGTGAGACTTGGTGGCAATGGATGTTTTTCACATGAGGTCGAATTTTCATTCAAAATTTTAAAATTCAAAAGTTGGAGATGGCGGATGTGGCCGAGAATGCTATCTTGGTGCCTTCGAAATTATCCGACTTTGCAATAGAGGTGTCTATCCCTTTTAAGTTCAGTTTCAAATCGATAAACTCTCAGCTAACTTAAACCTCGATATCGGCTCGCTTTTCAACCGTTATGAAATAAATATGTTTTTTTTTTTTAAAAATTATTCATGTATTTATTTTTGAATTCCATTTCCAACAGGAGTCGCATATCGCACGATCTATAGGACTCTACGGATGCCAGTAAATTTACATACGTTAGTGCGCCTTCAATTCCGTCTGATACTGTGCAATACTTCCGAGGTGGTATAGTTGCTCAGAGCGCCTTCGAGAGTATCGCCACGACTTGATGGCGGTAGATCACGATTACCGCTGATATTATAATCTAACGCTTGCGCAGTTACACATTTTCTCATCGCCAAAAGTGAGATAAAAAAACGTCCATACCTCAATTTGCGACGTTGCAACTTTTTCACTGCCTATTTTGAATGAGTAAACGAAAATGAACACTTTAAAATCTGCCGTGATTTTTCCGAGATAAGACAAAGTACATTATTTGAATGTGCTGCTGGCGAGCTGATAATAACAGTGATTGTCATTTAGTACGTTTCGGTGTCTTATTACCTCTTCGGGCTCATTTACGTCCAGGGTTATAAAATTTCGGGTCTGTTTTCGTTTGTTCGAGGATTCCTATCTACCACTTCTTATCCTCCCGTTTGATTTAAGCATAAAGTTTAGACATTAGACTGAAATGAAAAATTCAAATTCATCAGTTATTGTTATTATCAGCTCGCTAGCAGCACATTCAAATAATGCTTTTTGTCATATCTCGGAAAAATTACGGCAGATTTTAAGTGTTCGTGTTCTTCTACCCGTTCAAAATAGGCAGTGAAAAAGTTTGCAACGTCGCAAATTGAGGTATGGATATTTATTATTTCACTGTCGGTGATGGGAAAATGTGTAACTACGCACGCGTTATAGTGTAATATCGGCGGCAATCGTGGTCTTCTGCCATCAAGTCAAGTCGATACTCTTGAAGGCGCTATGAGCAACTATATCACCTCGGAAGTATTGCACAGTATCAGACGAGATTGAAGGCGCGTTAAAGTTGGCAAATTGACTGGTGGCGTTTATCGTGCGGTATGCGACTCCTGTTCGATCGATTTTCTTGAAACTCGGTGCCAGGTGGTATTTTCTGACGGGAACCCTGAATTTCAACTCAAATTTTCATAATTCAAAACTTCAAGATAGTGGATGCGGCCTAAAATGCTTTCTCGGATCCTGTTTGATTCATTTTTGTGAGACTTGGTGGCAGTAGATGTTTTCCACTTAGAGGTCGAATTTTCAGTCAAAGTTTTAAATTTCATAACTCCAAGATGGCGGAGGTGGCTGAGAGTGCTAAATTGAGGTATGGATGTATTTCATCTCTCCGTCAATGATGAGAAAATGTGTAAATCCACACGTTCTGAGGTGAAATGTCGGCGGCAGTCGTGATCTTCCGCCATCAAGTCGAGGCGATACGCTTGAAGGCGCTCTGAGCAACTATTCCACCTCGGAAATGTTGCACAGTATCAGACAAAATTGAAGGCGCACTAACGTTGGCAAATTGACTAGTAGCGTTTTTCGTACGATATGCGACTCCTGTTCGCTCGATTTTTTTAAAACTCGGTGCCAGGTGGCATTTTTAAATTTAAAAATCCAAGATGGCGTATGTGGTCTAGAATACTATCTTTGTGCCTTCGAAATTATCCGACTTGGCAATCGAGAAGTTCAGTTTCAAAATTGATGTACTCTCAGCAACTTAAACCTCATTATCGGCGCGCTCTTCAACCCTTTCGTCATAAATCTGCTTGTTTTTTTAAATTATTCATGTATTTATTTTTTTATTCCATTTCCGGAGGAATATAATTCAATTTTGTAGTCTTTATATCACAGACGCAAAAGCAAAGGATAGAAAAGGGCTCAATGGATACTTCTCGCCCTCTTGTTATACTATTTACTACGATAGGTACTGCTTGACTGCGATTTTGTAGTTTCACGCAATTTCATGGTTATATAAATTGTTGAGCTTGCACATTTCTAGTGTTCAGCGCAACATAAAATGAAATCAATGTGTTGAAATAAATATAAAAATAAATTATTACTTACTATGTTTATTTCCGTATTTACAGGATAGAGGCCGGCTTATGTCTTTATGGAAATGAAATCGATTCAACCACGACACCGCCAGAGGCAGGTCTTACATGGACCATTGGTAAGTTTCAATATTTTACCCCCATTTAGATAAGGGGTCGTTCATAAATTCTGTAATGTCTTAGGGGAGAAGGGGGTTGAGGAGAGCGTTACGCCTTTTTATGTTTGGATTCTTTTGTCAAGGCATAGGAACCTACGTCACAAACATGTTACGAGAGGGAGGGAGGTCAAAACTGCAAAAAAGAGAATTAATATTTAAGCTGATAGCCCAAAAATAAAATAAGAAGTTTACAGAGGAGCGCACCTAAGTTAATCAGTCTTGTAAAGCAAGGGAAACTACTGAATGGCTGCAGTAAAAAAATATGTACCTCTGATCCATCATGCAGCCGCGGTTAAAACTCTCTATTTATGTTTGATTTATTTAAAGGATAACTGACCATAAAATCCTCCTCATATCTCCTTGAAATATTTTGCGCATTATCTATAAACTCTCTTCAGTCATTCAAAATTTTGCGCAGAAAATAAAATTTCTAAAAAACTCTTGGTTGATTTACAAGGAAAAAATAAGACAAGAGCGGAGACTTGCAACGTTACAGCGGAATAAGAAACGGCAGATTTTGAAGTTTCAGCCCTAAAAAGGACGGTAGCCCCTGCACATGAGCCTAGAGAATCATTCTAAACCGAAAAGTTGGCAAAATTCACAGAAATGAAAGCAGAATACTCTTTGGAAAAAAATTTGGCACTCGATAAAGAAATCGATAGTTGCATCAATTGCAAGATTGTTTCCAAACAGGATTCTGCTTTCATTTCCCTAAATTTTGCCAAATTATTGTTTTAAAATGATTCTTTAGGCTCATGCGCAGGGGCGATCCTCCTTTTTTAACTAAGAATTCAAAATCTGCCAAGATTTTTAACATTATCGATGCAGCATATTGCATACCAGTTCGAACACGTCAGAAACCTTAACGAATCGCCTTAAATATGAGAGCCAAATTTTGATTATTATTACAGGGAAGAAACGACGCGAAAGAGCAGATTTTCCCGGCGCGTCGAAGATTCTGGAGCAAATCAAGGAAGGCGGCGCATATAAACAAAGAGTTGGGCTCGTCCAAGAGGGCAAAGGATTGTGCCCACGAAATGGAGCTGAAATTCTCACATTGGACATAGCTCCGCATTACTACCCGGTTGGCAAAGTGACCAGCGGATGTCCGTCTCCAACCCTGAAGACAAACATAGCCATGGGAACTTTACCCAGGTCTCTTGCAAAGCCTGGCAATGTGGTCTTCATCGCGAATAAAAACAATCTCACGAAACTGACTGTAACAAAAATGCCGTTTGTGCCTGCGAAGTATTTTACTAAGCCCAAGAAGAAATAAACGATACGTTTGGTCTAGGTTTATATATTTGATCTGAATATGAGATGAAACTTTAGCCAGTACACAAGCAGCATTTTTCAACAGAAAAATTGCGGTATTTTGAAATTAAGGTGCGATTTTTTAGCGATAAAATCGCTAGGATCATCAACATCTGAGCGATTGTTTTCAATTTCACCGTAATTTTCTCACTAAAAAATCGCAATCCATAAAATCGAAATTTAATCTCATGTTAATTGTACAGACACTTCCCTAAATTGCTGCAACAACTACACCACAATCACCACATTTAAAGTCATTACCTGAATGTTATAAAAATTGTGCAAATTTATCATCTTCTCAGCGGAAAATCAAAAGGATGTAATTTTGTAGTTTTTGTATTTGTTTCCCTCACTTTTCTCTCATGATAACGTACGAAAAATGAACATCAATAATTTGATAAATAATAGCCTCACGAAATTTTTCTCTGAAAACCCATCATCATGAATAAATTTGGATCCATACTCAAAAAAAAAAAAAAAAAAAAAAAAAAAATTGAGATTTAGTTGCTTAGTTTTTGAACAGAGAAGATGTAAAGACAGTACCTTGTTTACTACCACAATGCAATTAGTTTTGGCCGCTACATAATGCTCTGTTTGCCATCTGGATATGTAATCCACGGCAATTTTGAAAAGAATCGGATCCTGAAAAACATCAGTTGGTGGAGAAATAACAAAAATAGAAACATTCAAATATTTGACTAGCAGTTTTAATGCAACAATGAAAGAATCCATGATTTGATTGTTGATTATCAATGCGGTTGATTTACGATAATTGGAAATTTAAAAACAAGATACAAACTGCTATATAAAATACACGAAGATTACTTCAATCATAATTCTACTGCTTTAAGAATTTGATGGCAAAACAATGTTTAACACTGTTATGGCACCTTCATACAGCTAACCTACATTCAATTGATGTCTGTTCTGTATGATATTTCCTGATGAGGCAACCTTCAACATTTTGATAACGATTCTATTATCACCGAAATCAAAGATGTTCCGAACAAGTTTTGCTGTTGATACTGATAGTTATTGTTATGGTAAGAACAAAACAATCATTAATTGAAAGAATGAGGTTGGAGCATATAGATCTGACTTACATAGTGAGCAACATAAGTTTTAAGAACCTAATTGTGACCATTCACAAAAAACAGGACCTCAGCATAAAAAAACCAGGAATTAACAGATACTGCCATAGGAGGGTGTTTTTAGAATATATTTTGTCACAAAAACTCATATGAATATCAAAACATACTAGAAGTATGACAGTTCAAAATGTATAGTTTTATGGATATGGTTTTGATATTAAAAGAAAAAAAAACTGAACTTCCTTGTTATGAGCTCACAACTACGGACTTAAGTCCAACTTTATTCCCTCCATTTGTACGAAAATGAATAAAACCATTCAAAATTGGTTGTTCAGAATACAAGAAAATGTTTTTGATTGGAAAATTCAATCCTGATTTTTCGACGCAACGTAATAAAAGCCCCTCTTAATTAAAATTTGTCTACACGAGCTAATTTTCTTCCTCTTGTTGACGTCAAAAGTGAGAGTCACAGATCCTGCGATGGTCTTACACCTATGATATAGAAAAAAAATATTTGAAAGGCAAAGCCAGAAACTCAGTTTGAGATTAAAACAATTAATTAATGGACGGATTTCTCAAGAACAAGAAACAGTTTAAATATAATTGGAGTTCAACCAAATTACCTGATGGCCCTGCAATATGCATGTGTATTTATTGTTTCAGTTTTACTTTTTCGTCTTGAACATTATCATGGGGACTTGGGATCATGAGGAAAGCTCGCACAAAAAGTCTTAAAAAATCTTGAAAAGTAATTAACCTTGAAAGAAAAAGAAGAAACAAAAGCTCTGTAATTGCTGAAGCAGATGGTAAAGAAAAGACATGCAGGACATGGTTGTGCAAAAAGGAACTGCCCTATGAAAATTGTAAATCTCGGCCATTTTTTTACTAAAGTTTGAGGTGGGCGCTGTTGAGCAGGGAATTGTGCTACGGTTTCCAATTTTACACCGTACAACATTTTCATGTTTACTAATTGGGGTTTTTTTAAACAATGTACCCAATTTTGAAATCTTAAGCTCTGAAAATAATGAATTGAAAATGTTCAACTAGGAAATTTTTTTCAGCTTTGACCCCCATTACCACTAGGTAGCCATTTTAAAAAATTGAAAAAATTAATAAATTAAACAGTTGCTGATCATGATATAATCATTAATCCGGATGCATTCTGCGGATTGTAGCCCATCATTACTCTTCGATACTAGAAAAGGACGACCTACAGAGGCGTCTGATTTTATAATAAAAAATCAAAGTGAGTTTTCGCACTCTCATTTTTCTGTACTTTCATTTTTCTCAGAGAATATAACTTGCGCACTCGTTAGTTTGTAACTGGCTCAAATGTTTCAAATTTTCTGAATGTATGAATGAATGAATGAATGAATAAATGAATAAAATAAAATTAAATATTAGAAAATTAGAAAGACTTGCCACAGGTTGACACATGAAAAGAAATAAGATAAAGAAAGTATGAAAAGAGGAAAGCATTAGCGTGTTTCAGATAAATTAAACTGTTAACTTGGAATGGGAACACAATGGTCTGTATCATATAAACAACTTTAACCAGGTAATAAATAATGAGTTCCATATTTTCTACCTAAGGTCCTCGAAATTTTCCAGCATAGCATAAATGAAGAGCCCCCATTTACTCAAGGCAGCACCAGTGAAAAGGAGGTAAGGCTCCTTGAAACTTAACAGAATGATAAACTTTAATAATTGATAAAGTAATAACTTATCCTAACTTAATTTATAGAAGGTCTGGTACTGGTTTTTTCACACACAGTTTCATGGGTCCTTGTCTCGGACCTCTCTTAACTTCTTGATCTTTTTGGCGTTGGCGTCGTTCCGGTCTTTTCTTTTCTGATGGTTCGATGACAGGTTCCGAGCCTAAAATAACCACAAATAGTAAGTCTCAAAAAGAAATCAAATTATATTTAACAGTGAGACAAGAAAAACGGATCAAAATATTTAGTCGAATTTGAGAGAACTTCTTTCAGAGAAATTGAATATCGACAGTGAAACTACCAGACCCTGTATCTTCTGAGCGGTGTTTGAAAATCTTCGCTCTCATTTTATTTTTTTGAAGGAGAACAAATCAATATCAATCCTTGAAATTTTCACAGAGTTTTCTATGTATAGAGAAGAAAAAACGTGACATTTTTCAAGAATTGACTTTGAGTAGTTTCCCATTTAAAAAATTAAGTATGACAGGAAGTGTACAACGTTGCAAACTGAGATACGTGGTCTGGTAATTTCACCAGAGATATTCATCATATACTAAAGGAAGCAAAACTGATATTTGAACGGTGAAAGACATGTCAAAGTCTTATTTCAGTGGCAGAAAGGAGATTGCGCTTGGTTCCCTGACAGTTCCAGATAGCTTCTGTTCTCAGCTGAAGTCAATATTTTTAGTCCTAACGGAAGAAGCAAAACAGATATTTGAACAGTGAAAGACATCGCAAAGTCTCATTTCCGTGGCAAAAAGGAGAGTGCGCTTGGTTCCCTGAGAGTTCCAGCTAGTTTCCATACTCAGCTGAAGACAGAATTTTTAGTCCCAACGGAAATGAAGGGTCCTTTAAATTATTTGGTAGTAAGTACCACTATATTCTAGATAATGAACATGGGCAATATTTATTAGTAACTTCCTCATGCCTATCAATTATTTTTCTGGTCATGGATTTGACTGACATCTCAGTGCCATTTCAAACAGATTTATTGGCTTACAATGATCTCACCTGAGAACGTATTTGAAACTCACTCTTTCACAATATTAACAAAATTCACACAACTCACCTGGTCCTACATCATCTATGACACTCCAATTTGCATCATCCCAATTACTAAGTGAATTCTGATGTGAGCTAGAGTTTTCCTGCAAAACATAACAGAGAAAGATTAAACCAAGACAAATTCAGCAGTGTAGGCCTTTGAAAAATCTAAGGAGGCTCTCCCTTCACCTTAATTCTTCTTCGGTTTTTTGGATCTTCTTTGGTCAATAGATCAGTAACATGACGGAAGGTCAAAATGACAAATAGTATCCCTAGATTTGTACTTAACAAAGAAGTTTAACAAACCTACATGAACAAACTATTAAACTACAGACATTGTCCGTATGTTTTAACCTACAGTGTGCAGCGATTCGGTCAGACACCAAAATAAAAATTTACAGAGAGAAAATGTGCAAATGTTGGACTTTGATATTTTGCAATAAAAACCAAACTAAAGATAAGTTTAGAGGAATTGCACATGCATTGGATGTGTTTTTTAAAAGGAAAATGACACATACACAATACTTGATTTAAAAAAATCTGCTCTAAACTTGAGTTGCTGACTAACCTGATTATTGGAGAGATATGAGAAATGGGACTTGTCATGGTTCTGCTTATTGTTAGCATCGGTCATACTATTTTCATCATCCTCTTCTTCTTCGACAGTCTGGAATAGAATAAAAGTTATTCAAAATCAAACAGAGCGGGGAAAAAGTGTAGAGTTCAATGACTACTTGCGTAGATGGTTCAAAATAAAGGTGTCTCATTTTAGCCATGGTTTTCAAAAACGGGAATTTAATTTTTTAGTTCATTGCACTTAAATACAGCATTTGATATCCTTTCAGCAAACAACTTGAGACCATCATCTTTTAACTGCGAAAGTATTTGTGAGAAATTATGCTATCATTAAAGCATCTTGTTTTTAACAAGCCAACAGAAAGAAAAATGCTGTAAATGAGAGTCTTAATGTGTCCGCAAGCTTGAGGGATTGAGGAATGAATCTACACATTCACTTCTCACATGGTGAGTCTTTGAAAAATGCGTGCTTTCTAAAAATAATGTCAGGATAACAAAGCATCTTACATTTTGATAGTTGGTTTTCATTGGTTTGTTCCTTGCTCTTCTTTTAAATTAACTTTTACAGAAAGTGATTACATCTTCAATTTTATCATTATAAGAAATCACAATGAAACTTTTGAGTTTAAGTTCCGCTCAACAAAAAATAATGCACTCCTTGGTTCTGTACTCTCTTGTAATGATAAATTGTTAAACAAATTTAGCCTTGAAAGGAAACGGGAAAGTACAAATCCTGATCATTTTATTACGATTTTTTAGGTATAAAAAGAAAATACGAATCTTCAAAGGTGATTAGGCAAAAACTACTGGTATAAAAAGCAAAAGACACTTTAATACTTACCAATTTCTCATCCATGAGCCCCCATTCCGTAGATTTTCCTGACATAGAATGAACGTGGAATTTTGATGGTTGGTCACCGCTTGCCTGTGACAAAAAATTTAAGCTCAGATATAAATACGTATAATGTTGACAAACTAAAAGCATATTTTGGAGTTAGATTTTGCAAAAGAAACTTAATTTGAAGTTACTTTCTCCTTCCTTCATTAGACACAGTGACTAAAATCTATCAAAGGTTCATGCCTAAAGGGAGATAAGTGTATTTCTGTAAATCTCTTACATATGATCTACAGTCTTCAACTGCCTCAAAAAAATATTTTTTCTTGCCATTTATAATTAAATCAGCTCAAGGAATTGAATTCAAAGTGCGGAATGTTCATTTTTAAGAAAACTGCAAAAAACAGTCCCTGTTTTTAAGAATTAGGATGGCGGAAGGTTCAAAGCGTTAGCATACAAGTTTCAAAAATATTTGATTTAGGTATCAAATAGTCAATAAACTGTTTAAAAAAGCATTGAGAGGTTATAAGTATAAGTATTGTAAAGTTGCTGTCACACTGAAAGTCTTGTCTGTACATTCTGACAGTAAGCGCATGAGCACAGACTGCACAGTAGGCAGTGAGCTGCTGCCAGATGTCCATTTTGCCTGCGATTGTCGGTGAACGTACAGACAAACGGTTAGTGCAACAGCAGCGTAAAGATGAAAAGGCGTAAAAACTTACGTCAATTTCGCCCCAGTTCTGAGTGTCCCATGAGTCATCGTAATCGGAAAATGATTCGTTTCCTTTGCTTGCTTCTTCCAAAGATGTAACACTTGAAGTAGTCGTTGACATACTGCTACTTGACTGATGCTCTGTGTCAAACAAACGATATAATAAAAGAAAAAGCTTAAGGTGATTTGATGGACGCCATATTTTGTGTCAGAACGGCAAGTGATACATCACATCAATTGGTTCCATTTTCTCAGCTACTCGTCATTTTTCTCCAATTTTGAGATCGCAATTCTGTTGTCAGGAGACTAAAGCACTCACATACCAATTTTAACCAAGAAATTGAACGTAATAAAGGCATGGTTTTTTCAGAGAGAAAATATCGCATTCGAGTGCAGTTTCGATAGCGATGTTTTCTCTCTGAAAAAACCGCGCCTTCATAAGGTTGAATTTCTTTGTTAAAATTGGTAAGTGAGTGCTTTAGTCTCCTGAAAACAGAATTGCGATCCCAAATTGGAGAAAAATGACGAGTAGCTGAAAAAATGGAGCCAACTGATGCGATATATCGCATGCTGTTCTGACACAAAATATGGCGTCCATCGAATCACCTTTAAAAAAAGGAGATTCTGTCTCCCTTAAAAATTGATTAATCGGATTATACTTGAGCTAAAATGATGATAAAAATTATCGCAAGAAACAAACTTCGTTGTATATTTTGAGCTCAAAGTGTTTTTGGAGATGGAAAATGAAAAAAAAAGCATTAAAACCATTCATGTAACCAAATCTTAACACTTTTGCCGGTTTCTATTGAACAGAGCCAAACATTTCTGTGTTTTGAAAGTAAAGTTACTAGAATCCATTCGACGGTCCTCTTTTCACTGTCAAATTAAATTGCTTACATTTGCTTTCTGCTGGATCACTGGAAGAAGCTAGGTCAAGTACAAAGTCAATCAAAAGTAAAATACAGATTTGTCGAAGAAAAATGTTGGCTGGATTTTACATCTTGATTGTGAGTTGAATTAGCCACTCATTCTACAAAACGACGAATGGGGAAAATATTCGAGACAATCAATACAATAAGGGGTAGACTGCAGGAAGGAAAACCGTATTCACCTAGAGATCCTGGTTTGTGTAAATTTTTACTGGGGTGAACAATCACAGATTTGGTGGTATCCGATTGGCTACGGTAGAATTTGGAAGAGACAGCACTGACAGCCCAACCAGCCCACGTTGCAGCTGCATTGGATAGACTTGGGGCAGCGGTATGCACATCAGCCTCTGAAAAGTTCAAAAATTGTACAATCAGAGAAAAAAATCTTTAAAAAATCAGAATCTGATGATCAAAAAACAATGCAATCTAATGATTAAAATATTGTGGTATCTTACAGTCAAAAGATTCTGTTAATTTTTTTTTAGATAAAACTGAGGACTTGGGTTTCCACATTACAGTGTTTCAAAATCTCTACTATCTATTTCTCACCGCAAGAGCCTAAATTAGATCATAAATGAGTTTGTGCTAGAGATTTTAAGGTCGAATTATTGTTACTAATTTCCACTGAAATTTCCATCCCTCTGTAAGTACTTTCTCCTGCAAAGAGTTAATATGTGCGAGGAAATTCTCAAACACTCGATCCCTTAATTTTAGGGTTACGCTGGAGTGACATAATTCAGAGAAAATGAGTAACCGTTCCAAAGAAATGAAACTCTCAGGTTTGACCCCAGGCAAGAGCTCAAGTTCACTGGTTTTCTTTCCTGTTACTCTAAAAAACTACTTAGAAATACTTTTCAAAATTGAGTCTTCACGAAATCTTCATACAATACTTTGATCGTGAGAATTATTTTGATGATACAAAAATCAATAAAAATAAATGTGCTGTGTAAACATTGGGAGGTTTTAAAAATACTTTTTTCTCATCATAGAACACACAGAAAATAAAATTTGCGGAAGTAACATCCCAGATTTTGAAAATCTGCGCGACAACTCATGAATGTCCATATAAAAGCTACAATTGTTAATTCAACGTAGCTAGGATGTTACTTACACAGCCGGAGAGTCCATAACAACAGTCAAGAAGTATTGAGCAGATTTTTAACATCCAGGATGTTACTTCAGCAACTTTTTTTTCTGTACAAATTTTAAAATTCATTAGCGAGTAGGAATATTTAAATAATTATTACCATTACCAAGTAAGAAAAAAGAATGGTAGGGGCAGTCTAAAAATAAATCATTTTTAAGGGACTTACCCATTGATTCTTGTAAACTTGGATCTTCTGAAAATTTTTCTAGTTTCCCTAAAAATCCTTTGATGGTGCGAAAGGCATTATCTCTGACAGATTTATCAGGATCAACTGTCAACTGACATAGAGCTGGTAAAATTTTACGAGCTATTTCATTTAAGAGGAAGTATTGCTGAGAAGCTGCAAGCGCCATAATTCCTGATAAATAAGAAACATAATTTAAATAAGGTCTGGGTGTTAAACAGAGCAACATTACAACATGATTTCATATTTTATTATTGCGATTTTTTCATTTAAATGTGTTACAGTTGTCCTGTTTCCTCTTGAATTTTCTTCAATATAATAGTTTTTTAAATATATTCTTAAAAATCAATTCTTCTAAAATATATTCTATTTGAAAAATAGTCTTCTGATTATTTTATACCTTGACTGCCAGCGTGGTCATAGTGACCATCTTTTCGTTAGCTGCCCCAGCCAAAACGGTCACAAAGACCAGCATTAAAGCGCCCTTTCATAGCGCTTCTGTGCAATAGAGGCGCCATTAGAGGGTCCCGTACAGAGCTACATAATTGTAGAGCACTAGATACATGTGTTATCGATAGAAAGCACTCCCTTAAGGTTTAAAGTTTAACCTGCCTACCTATTATGTGATCAGGAAAATCTTTGGCGACGGTTGACTGGTACGTCACTCTAAAGGCTTATTGATGTGACATGAACTCAATGTAAAAGAGAAAGCTCAACCAAGAAAGTTAAAACATTTCTCATGCTGAGAAGATGATTACTTTATGTTGATGTTTGATTTAAGGCAGTCATCATATTCCAAAGCTGATTTGAAAGAACACAAAAGAAATTGAATTTCTGCTTGTGTTTTTCCTCTTCAAATTAAATGCATTCACAGGGGATGGATGAGTGTGTTCTATGTTTCAATTTTGGACAACTGTCCGTTAAGATAAACACAAATTTTTATCAAAATCCATCAATTTTCATGACTTATACTTATTTATACGTCAATTTTTATCCACTTTTGATCAATTATATTCCCTTCACTTGTCTCTGATACGTTAATGGCTTGACAAACAAGACTCATACTCTACCCAAAGGAAGAAGAATAATTATATTCGGTTTAAAGGTGAAAAACTTACCGGCAGTTCTTGCAGGTGGAAAGACGTCGGTCATGGCTCGAATACATGCTGATATGAGAACTTTCTGCCGCACCTGTGGATGAATGTGCTGCGCAATTTTACCAAGACATACAATAGTATTGGTTCTAATACCGCCATGTTCATCTTTACTTTGTAATCTTGCAAAGTGCCTCATCACTTCTCCATTTAGATTGTTGTAGTTCAGTTTTGGTGCTAGCAGTGCAATTGACTAGAAAATAATAATAATACAGGCATTTAATGAACAAGAAAACGGGAGATGACAAAGAAAATATAAAAGCATGAAATTTATCCGTGAGTTAAAAAAGATGGCTTTTTTTTTTTTTTTTTTTTTTTACAAATTTTATTGATATTAACCAATACAATAAATGTCACTACTACCTAATTAACCTAAGGTATCTATTGACTATTTTTAATATTAAGTTAAAGTTTTAAAAGTAAAGAACGTATAATAAGTATTCTAATACGATACTTATTATTCTAACTAACAGTATTTAATACTGCAGTTGTTGTCTTAATATAATAATAGCTTTTTAACCCTCATGGCGAAGAATTTTGCATTTAACCAAAGGACTGAGATGGGAAATCAAACCTTGTATTTCATTCAAGTTTCATTTTTGAGGTATCTTCAGTTCATTTTGATACTACCAGCAAGACTGTTACTTCTACAGCCAAAATTGTAACTTGTACCGCTAAGAGTGCTACTTATTAAGTCCATACTTCTCCATTGTAAAAAAGTGTTAACCAACAAATACTCCTGCTCTGCAGAATTTGTGCTCACAACAAGGTAAAATTATTCTAACTGAGGAGCACATTAGATAATAGAATTTCAAAAACATGTAAAAAGACAATTACATTCAAAAATACTTGATACTGGTTGAGAATGAATTGAAATTTTGATTTACTCTGCCTCAAGAAAGAAATGAGTGAAACTTCTGATTATGCAACACCGTGATGAATGGGTAATGCCTAATAATTGCACAGAAAAAACTTGGGATCAAAGAAGAAAGTTGAAAAATAACTGAACTTACTTTCACAGTCTGTTCTCGAATGGTAACATTAGTGTCTAAAAATCCATTGGCAAATTGCGGAAAAATTTGGTCATTGATTATAGATGCTGGGAGATGTCCTGAAAAGAAATGAGAAACAGGCTATTTAAATTACTGGGTCAAAATAAAGTTACTCAATGATTTACTTAGAGGTTTATCAACAATTGTTCCATATTCATTTAAAACTGTTCACTTAGATATGATGTAGTTCAGAACGTAAAATTCCAATTGACATGAAAAACATTGTTACTCTTATGCAGGCTTATCACTTTGCTGCTTCGATGACCAGTTCCAATATCTGATTCAATTTCTTTCCTAAATACAGATAAGATGAACACCTAAATTGAAAGGCTTGGAGGACAAGGTGCTTCAGTGCAGTTTTTGAAATAATTGAGATATTCATGAAATCAACTAAAACTAATTTGAAAGTTGTTCTGTGAAAAATTTACAAATAAAATCCAACTTAAAAGCATTAAAAAGTGAATTTAAACCTCCTTTCCGCCATAAGGCTCCATGTAATTTTGAAAATTTAAACACGTACTTAAACTGCGTTTATGCACCTTGTCCTCCAAGCCTCTTAATTATCAATGCATATGATGAATAACTACAAGCTTACCAACAAAGTTGTCTAGCTGTTGCAGCAGTTTGCTCCTAGTTGCCCTATCCATTGAAGAGAACATTTTCACCACACACGGAACAATGCGCTTCTGGTACTCAGCTTCATCCAGAGTTTTCCCCAACTGAAGCAAAAAACATGTAAATAAACCATTTTTCAGAGGCTTGAAGAGAGTTAAGAGAGAGGAAATATGTAAATCACTTCTTTAGAATATTATCCAATCCAGAGAAACCAATACATTAACATGACAGGACTTGTCTGTTAATTCTGCACTACTGGCAAAAAAAAAAAACAAAAAAACAAAAAAACAATGATAAACAAAGAAATTGCTGTTTATAATGCTCATAATGCAACGTTGGTGGAGCAGAAATGAAAAACAAATAAATATATATTGAGAAAATTTTAGGTTTAGACATTAGACTAGTGTAAAAAATAGTATGAAAGTCAAAATTATTGTAATATGATGACAATTCATTAAGAATTGTAAATGGTAGGAATAAAAATGTCTTATAGACAGTCTTTGGATAGATGACTTTTGTAAAAAGGTATGATTACATTTCAGAACTTACTCTCGAAAATTTTCCTGAAATATACGCTCAATTAAAAATATTCTCCGGCTGAAAGTTGAAAGGAAAAATGAACTTCCTTAGCATGTGTCAAAATTACAGAAATGGCCTTAAGCGCATATTCCTTATATGTCCACATCTTTTTTGCCATAGAAAAAACCGTGGCATCAAGCAATGCCTCATGATCACAGTTGTATTCAAGGGTAACAAAATATTCCGCTCTTCCGAAAAAGCATGCTTTAAAACTTTTCTACGCGAAGAGTTTAATTCGATGACTAACAATCAAGTTGGGTTCAAAAATGTGAATAAAATATGACAAAAATACCTGGACTATTGGTGTGAGGACTGCAGCACCAGCGTCACCATACTCAAATGCGGTGATAAGGTGAGGCAAAATCTTATACTTGCATATGTTGTCATGAAAATTCTCTAAAATGGGTGGTAACGAGTTGAAAAATTTATTCTTTTCACTACTGTCTTTGATCTGAATCTCCTCTAAAAACATCAAAGTATCTATCAACTCATTTTTAAAATACCCATTAACCTTACAACATCGTGTGATGATATCTGCTGGATTAGGTCTCTGGTTGGGATTGTCGTTCATAAGTTCGGTGTAAACCTGCTTCAAAGAAGTTGGAATCTGGAACAGAACGGGAGGCAAATAAAATTAATACACACTATTCTTGAACAATACCTGAGAATTTTATTAATCTGTCCTCACACAACAATCAGAACATGCTATGTTTGAGAGGACTGGCAATTTCAAGACGTTTCAGTGGCACTGTGGAGAAATAAATTATTGAGTAAACAAGAGAATTTTTGTACCAGTTGATTAAATGCACTGAAGCTAATTTTCCGTGCCAATCGTGAACTTACCTTGTTTTTGATATAATTTAATTCGATTTTAAATGTAATTATTTGTATGTACTATGTTAATGAAAACGTTAGAGTCAACACTATGTTAACATTTAAAACCTCTGCAATATCGGCCATGGCATTCTATCCGTCTTTCAAATTGAATTGTTTGTGCCAACTGAATGAATAAATAGAACATAAAGTAGTCGCTTTAAAACTGATATAACCTCTTCAAAAATTTTCTAAGGATAATTTTAAAGGTCATTCATCCTGAATCATTAAAAAAAATCACTTACAGAGACAGTTTTGATAACTCATTTGAAATAAATAGAAACTGACAGGAAAAAAATATGACCAAGGGCAGGAAAAGAGACTTGATACAAAAAAATTCTGAAACTGAACCACTTTTAAAATAGTTTACAGTTTAAGAAGAGGAAAAAAACTTCTTTTAGGAAAGCTCAGGGCTTGTCATTTTTTCTTTCTCTTTTTTTTTACCAATTTTCAAAAATCCTATTGGCTAATCCCATGCTTGTTACCCAGCCCCAGGTGACCGTTGCCTGAGACCATCAAACTCAGGCATTGACGGATCCAAGGAGTTGGCAAGACTGGATTCCCTCCATTTAAACCTATGGAAATGTATCGATTCTTGAAGGGACCAGGTGCTCCGACAAGAATCGATTATTTAACGTAGGTATAAATGGAGGGAATCCGGTGTTGCCAAATTGCTGGATCTGCCTCTGAACTCAGGTCACCTTTCAACAGCTTAACTTTTGTCTTCTTGAAACTTAAGAGAGTTTTCTATCAAAAACTCAAGGTCCAATTTCTCGAACCTGCCTGAAAAAGATCGATCTTCTAAAAAATGTTCCTGTGTAAGGTCCATTTTTTTGTGGGCTTTCACAAATTCAGAAATTAAAAATACATTGGTAAACTCAAGGGATCAAACTTACTTTGTTGTTCGACTTCAGAGAGCGAGGCTGTATTAGTGGTCCGTTGAATACTTCCCAAATCAAGCAACCAAGACCCCACATATCTGTGGACCTTTTGAGGAAAAAATAAAAAAGGCAATCGCATGGATTAATAAACAGCGTTAAATAACCTATCAATTGATTGAGAAGCTGGGTGAAAGAAGGCCCGATATCAGTACTATCTTCTTAACAGAATATCACTGATTTATGTTTTAAGGAGGAATTCAATAGGTAATTTTTTAAGAATTTTTTCTATGATACATTGTGCAATCATGAAGAATGTTTGCAAAACATTTAAATGAAATGCACGCATTTGCTTCCCAAACAATGAATGAAATATTAGCAAAGATTTTGAAACACCACAATTGAAAACTGCCCCTCTTGCACTGAGTGCTATAAATATAACAGAGAAATCCTTGTAAACATGTTCAAAGTAAATATCTTAAGGGAAACAAAATAATCCAATTAAAAGACTCAATTAAGTCAGTTATTTCGATGCACTGCTCAAACTTGAGAATGGAAAATCACCCAAGTGCCTTTCGAAATTTAGGGTAGGTTCATTCAAAGTCTCAATTCTAGAAGTCTTGAAATAAGATACTTCAGTGCCTTCTTTAATCCTATATAAAACTTTGTTTTAAAAGGAGAATTTATGAATTTGTTTTAATTGTGACCAAATGAAAATTAGAAATAGGGCAACTTCTCATGGAATAAGAGAAGGCCTTTCCAAAAAAATCTATAGAATTAACAGTGAACAATGGTTGTGATGACCTTACAAGGCAGTTTGTTAGTGATTCTTAACGCTCTGGGCTAAACTAAAATCAACAATGAAATTACACAGAAACTTTGTCCTGAACAAGCAGAATTTCATGATAGGGCTGAATTTAAAATTGTCTTTTTCGCTTACCAATCTGTTATAAGTCTTTGCCGAGTGCTGTCCCCTTTTTCTGGCGGGTCATATTTTTCTAGGCTGCGCAGTATTTTCACAGGAAGGCCGGAGCCCTCAGATGCACCAGCCATATACTCTACTCCACCAAGCTTCCATTCACCGGCTTGGTTGACGAACACAGACAGTGAGTTCACATTATTATGCCTCAGTTTTCCATCATTGTTTAGGAAACTAAGTGCTCTCTGGAAAAGGAATAACAGAAATATTCAAATAGGTACCAGAAGCAGTTTTTAGAGTGATTTAAAATTGATGAAGTGTTACAAAATGAGCGATAGCTTCATTATGATTTAATACTCCTAACATGTTTGTTTATATTTTACTTTCATGCCTTTTTTTATGTAACCCCCGCACAAGCCTGTTGTTTTAAGGGATACAAAGGTTTCCAGCCATGATTGTAAATATCACAATGTAGTCTCACAATGACAACGGTGAGGCTCATGGTGTCTTTTCTTTTAATTTTTCTTGTTTTGCCGGTTGAAAATGCAGGTGTGATCCCTGCGAAACGTTCCGGGTTTCTTATTTTATTTTATGTGTTTCTTTTTATTATTTGCGGCCTTAGTCCCGTTTTAAGTTGTTTCTCTGATTGTAAATATCAATGGCTGACAAACAATACCACTTACCTGAAATTTTGGCAAAAAGAGTTAGCGACTTTGCCGAATTCTACAATATAAAATACGCAAACTGGTGATTTTAGTTTTTCTCCAATTCGGGAAGGGTACGCTTTAATGACGCTATAATGTATGGAGAATGCAAATGTAAGCTTAAAATTACAAAAATTGTGAAGTTTTCTCTTCGCTCTGTAAAGCGTCAGTTCGTAAATGGGCGGTATAGTTTGTTAGCCATCGATATGTATGTTTTTTTGAAGCATCGGAAAAAATAATCAAAATCCATTACTTAAGTTGGGTTCCTGAAAAGAACCCAAAAGGAATACTTAAAACGATTTATAAATAAGCTGAACTTACTGTTATCTGAAAAATTCCCCATGCGATGTATAAATCATTGCGCTCTTGCTTTTCATTCTCTATTAATGCTAAGCGATCATTCAGTTTTTGGACATACTCAGTCACCAGATAGAGAGTTTTACCCGTTTCACAGCTGTCAATGTATTGAAGAATGCTGGGATGTCTAAGGGTTTTTAATCTTTTCACTGCTGTCTTTGCTAGCTCGAATTCGGTGTCATCACTCGATTTTCCATCAAATATAAAAATGGAAACGCGCTCTCCGTTATTCTGAAAAAACAAAATAAAATGTTTTCCATTTAAATTGATAAATACCTACACTGGATTAAATGCACATGGAATTCTTTACAGGATTACAGATAGTTGACTTAGACGTCTTCAAAAGATTTTCCACAGTTTTAAAGGAAGATTTGCATCATCCTAATGTTCATAATCAATTTTCCCTTACAACTGGAAAATAGATGTTTCCATAAACTTGCCAAGACCAATCGTCACCCTCCGGCCAAAGTATCACAAGCGCCATGCGACGTTTAAGAATTCCTGCTGCCATTTTTTTTTACAGAGAAATTGTTGGTTGAATCTATTTCAAACTTCCACTGAATTTTATCAGCAGAGCCTAGAGAGAAAATTCAGTGTAATTTTTGGACAGCTTATTTGTTGAACAATTTCTCTGTAAAAAATTATAATGGAGGCGGCAATTTTTGAACGTCGCATGGCGCTTGAGATAGTTTCGCCGGACAGTAACGGAATATTGACCATCACACCCTTAAATTTAAGGCCAATCTTTGAAAAATGAAGCACAAAGAGTCAAGCTGACAGTAGATTTTAACCACTTTTTAAGTAAGAATACCTTTGTCACAATTTAATGAACATAGGCGTTACCAAGAGGGCACCAAGCAAAGTGCCCCAGATGCATAAATTCGCTCCAAACACAAATTGTTTTCCTCCAATCGTTTTTTATTTGGCTGGACTGTGCCTATTGGAAAGGATATAAGTATGTCAATTTAACAAAAGCAAATTGCTCATAGACAAAAAATATTGGTAGAATTTTGGAATCCAACTGCACTTCCTCTTCGGTATTAGAACTAGGGAAAGAAGAGAATAGACAAAAGTCACATCAGTCTGAATGCATCAATCGTCGGTTGGCCCATTGGGTAGCGCTGACTCCACTTGTCAAAATGGAAGCTCAAAGTGAGTCAATTTCAATGATAAGTGGCTTGAAGTCGGGATTTGATGCGATTGATGAGTGTTGCAACTCAAAATAGAGCGGCGCGACTCTTTTTTGATCAACAATTGCAAACAGATCGTATTTATCGATTCACCTTGAGCTTCCATTTTGACGAGTGGACACAGGGCTGTTAGCATGTACCTATTTATCTGTTGAATGATGCAATTTTGGATGTGACATTTGTCTAATCTTTTTTTTCCCCAGTTCTGGATTAGAATCTGACTGTGGAGAAGCCATTTAGTCTTACTAACGTGAAATCCTCAGTAAGTACCATATCACACGAAGGCACCCTATAGTTTATACCCCACCATCTGCGTAGACCAAAGAGGGTTCTTGACATTTTCTGCAGCTGAAGGCCGCCACACACAACTAATTTTCTGAGGCGATGATTTAGGTTTTTCAACCAATGATATGCTTAATCACTTTCCAAAGCCTGCGGCTACCACGTACAACCAAATTGTCGAAATTTCCGAAAGTAATCTTAATCTATTTAATTGATCCAAGATTGGTGCCACTCCCTGTTTTTGCATTATAATTGAAAACGTTTTGAATATCTAAGTTCAGTCGGATTGTCATCGATGATCACCCTTCAGTACTGTTCCCACCAGTGGAATGAGAAGAGTTCAAGAAATTACCTTTTTCTTGCCTTCAGTAAGACACCAAGTGCTGTCTTCGTAAACGTGACGAACATTGTGATCACTTTTGTCCACTACTTCATAAGGAAAATCCTTAAAGGAGTCTCGACTGAAAAGCCACATCCTGCTATTTTTGTGCAACCTCTGCCTCCACTAAATAAAGCATGATCTGCGCACTGAGTCTTGAATAAACTAAACAAGTTCAAAATTTTTGCGTTCACTTCTCTGTGAGACGACTATTTGGGTTGAAAAATTAATATATGGATAAATTATCACAAAATGATAAAAAAATCTCACTAAACTGACTGTCAGTAGTAGTAAATAAATAAATACAATGGTAAAGAATTCCATCGGTCACCGAGTGAACAGTGACGTTACGTCACCAATCAACGTTGCACACATGACCCGCGGAGTTTAAAATGACGCTCAGGTTCAACTCGTCCGACTCCGCCAATAAGATCACGAAAGCTCCATAATTGCTGTTGTTTTGAGTCGCTAATTTCGAATTTGATGTCAAATTGCCTACATTTTAACACCCTGATCTATTAATTGTAGGCAAGTTTATGGCACGCTGCGGCGCGGCGTGCTGCCAGCTCGAAAGGCACACTGACGCCTACAAACCTAAGGGGATACTTCAAGCATTGCGCAATGTGTGAAGTATCCCCTTAGGTTTGTAGGCGTCAGTGCGCGTTTCGTGCTGGCAGCACGCCGCGGCGCCCCCGACGCGGGCGAGTGGTGAACGATTGCGGGGAGGGTCCCAGGTCGAGAAAATCTTAAGTCGTGTATTTTTTTAGATTTAACGCTAGGTGAATTAAGGCAGGTCGTGCGCCATGCGCGCTGCGGACGGCGCGTCGCAGGGCGGCTCACGACATTCTCCCCTGTGCTCTGTCGCAACTTGTCCGTCTTGAACAGAGTTGCAAAATGTTTCATGAAATTATTTCATTTTGCTGAGAAGTTTAATTTCATTTCTCATGAAAAACCCAGTTTTTGAAGGGCTGCATACGCAACCTGCAAGAGTTATCAGATAATTCTGCGAGAAACTTCAAAATTTGGCTCATATTTTTTTTCTTCAAAATTAAGATTTTTCTGTTACTATAATAAGTTTAATTGGTATACGTACAAAGTCCGTGGCAGAAGTGTTGATTCACACGGTCATTATCGACGGTAAAAGTGTGCGAACACGTATCTCGGTTTGCGATGTTGCATACTTCCTGTTACACTTTATTTTGAAAAGGAATACAACTTAGGAACTCAGCGGCAATTCTGCGAGAGCGAAGAGAGCCGTAAGTGCGAAGTTTTCTTCAAAATTCGTCTAAACTCTTTTAGATGAAATTACTGAGATAGCTAAAACAGCAAAATTCATCCTAATTTAATGAAAACGAGACGCATGAAAAAGCCGTAAGTGCACAAATGACATAGTGTTTTTCAAGACAGCCGTAGATGCATGAGAACCAATGAAAACAGTGCTTTCAAGAGGAACGCCGCCCTCATCTGCCGATTTCTGACCTGAAAATGTGTTTGTTGTGTGTCCAAAACGCAACCACGAAAGCATGCAGAAGATAGCACTTACGGCTGTCTTGCCAAATACTAACCTAACATGAAACTGAATTTCACCTTTTTCATGTACTTTAAAATAAAATCGGTCGAGTTGTAATCCCCCAAATGATTTCTAAGAGTCTGTCGAATGATTGGTTGCGATTTGACTAAGAACGGAGCCTTCCTCCAATAAAATGTTCCACTCAGAAGCTTCTAGGCCCATTTCCTCAAAACTTCATTTTTGCACTTACGGCTCCCTTCGCTATCACGGCAGAATTCTTACAAACTGTCGTAATTGTTCTTCTCTGTACCAAAAAATTCTGCGGAAATCTCAAGGAATAATGCCGATTTGCTCTCCCTTAAAGAAATAAAATAGGGGCGGAGACTGTTAAACGCAGCAAACGAGAGACGTGGTTGCGATCTTACACCGCGTAAATATGCTTCAGGTAATATGCACCTATGTCAGTTCGCGGTCCGCGTGAATTAACTAAGAATGTTTTAGTTAGCATTTCAATAAAATCTGAGCCGTTTTATTAACATCACAGACATCGGAACGCTCTTTCAATTCAAAACAACGCGAAGATCAATAGAGGAATACACGAAGTTAGGTTCGAACCCAACATGCGACTATTTAAACTCCGAGGTGGGCCGGGTTGCATACACTCCATTTTGTGGGCGAAATCTGAGATTTGCCATCGTGGACAACGTAAGTCGGAATGCTCTTTCAGTTCAAAACAAAGCGAAGATCAATAGAAGGGTGGTTTCACGATAACTGGAATAGTTTTGTCACTGTAACAGACAACGCATTTTTCGGTCATTTTTTTAGTAGTAATGATAATCACTCGAATTTTTTGGCATTAATCTTCAAAGGTTACGTATTATAACGCTTTCTAATGATTAATTGCTCTACTTCTCAATTAATATTATGTAAATTCCGAAAATGTGCTGTCTGTTAACGGTAAAAGGTCAGCGTAACAGACAGCTCATTTTCGGCCATTTGTATATTAAAATTGAAAAGTAGAGCAATAAATCGTTGAAAAGCGTTATAACCCAGCAGTGTAGATTAATGCAAAAAAAATTCGAGTGATTATCATTACTACTAAAAATATGACAAAAAATGTGTTGTCTTTTACGGCGACAAAACTATTCCAGTTATCGTGAAACCACCCAGAAGAATACACGAAGTTAGGTTCGAACCCAACATGCGACTATTTTAACTCCGCTGTGGGCCAGGTTGCATACACTCCATTTTGCAGGCGAAATTGGAGATTTGCCATCATTGACAAGGAACGCTCTTTAAAATCAAAACAATTTGAAGAACAAGAGAGGAACACACGAAGTTAGGTTCGAACCCAACATGCGACTATTTAAACTCCGCAGTGGGTCGGGTTGCATACACTCCATTTTGCGGGCGAAATCTGAGATTTGCCATCATTGACAAGGAACGCTCTTTAAAATCAAAACAATTTGAAGAACAAGAGAGGAACACACGAAGTTAGGTTCGAACCCAACATGCGACTATTTAAACTCCGCAGTGGGTCGGGTTGCATACACTCCATTTTGCGGGCGAAATCTGAGATTTGCCCACTGCCCACGGCACGCGCTCATGATGTACGGCTCTAACGTTAGGGTAGGTACAGGTCGATGATGAAACTGCAGAAGTGCGTATCTTTTTTGAAATGGATTTGGTGTCAAGTCGCAACGGTTCAAATTTGTAATTGGTCAACCAAAAGGCCCGGTCTGTCCATTGATTTGGTTCCAGCCGGTCAAGAATCTGTCCACCTCCTTTCAAATGTCTACGAATGCTCTTTTTGTCGTAAAGGTGACAAACGGAATGCAAAATACATAATATTGCTTTTTTTTCACCCACGAACCGGTTGCGATAACCTATCAGCAATAAACTGATAAAACAAACAAGCACACCAAAAGATTAAAAAAAAGAAAGAAAAAAGAAAAATAAATAAATAAATAATGCATTTCGACGGTGTAAGTCGGCAATCACATAACTCGTTTGTGGTGTCTGAAAATCTCCGCCTCTATGTTATTTTTTTAAAGGAAAACAAATTGACATCATTCCTTGAAGTTTTTGAAGAATTTTCTTCGCATAGAGAAGAAAAATCACGAAAGTTTTAAAGAATTGCCGTTGAGCAGTTTTCCGTTTAAAAAATAAAGTATGATAGGAAGTCTGCGACACCGCAATCCGAGTTATGTGATTGCCAACTTACACCGTCGATATGTAATCGCACGATTAGTCCTTGACCGGTAAAAAACTGGTTGCATTAACCTAGTTTCACGACCTACTGCATTTTGTCAAGACCCTGACCGCATTTTTCCTTGTTATTGTTTACTTCGTACGCTGCAGTCATAAAGTGCAACCGGTTTTATAATCGTCTTTTGGAACGAGGTCGTTTGCCCCATCCTCAGGGGACTTTACTATAGGAATTCAAAACCCTAATTTGTTACATCAACCCATCTATTCCGTTACAAAATCGAAATCCTCGCACAATGGGTCAGTGGAGGGAGGTTTTTGGACAAGTTTTTCGTCGCAAAGTGGTGCATCAGAGGGAGGAAGTTTTAACCCCTGGCGCGGCAATGTCCCTTGAGACACGCTTATGGAATTTTAAAATGGGAATTCAGATTCATGTCTTCTGAGACATCCTCAAGACATCCTCATGGGCAGTGGCGTGGCGTGAATTGCGATATATCGATTGTTATGCCGTTTAAACTTATAAAAAAGGATCGATAAACAGGGTGTTCGCAGCGAACACCTTAATAATCGATTCTTTACCATTGTTTTAAATGGCATAAGAATCGATACATCGCAATTCACGCCACGCCACTGGTCATGGGATTTTACTGTGGGAACTCAAACGCCGATTATGCCACATGGGAAATAATATTATGCAAATTAAACCGCAGGAATCCGCGATGGATTTTGGCTGACACCGTCTATCAATTATAAACATCCAGCGGGCCGATTATTGAAATTTAAACCAGCCCGATAAGACATCGAATTGCGATATATTGCACGGTTAAGATAGGGCTATGTCTTGTCGTAAGCGGCGACCTAGAGTCGATGACATTTCAAAAATCGCCCCGCAGGATTGCATAACTAGCAACGAAATAAAACGACTGCACCTGCAAATGTTAGTGCTCGAGAGAAGAAGGGTATTATACTTGCAAATTGAGGTGTACCATCAAAATTGCAATTTATGTAGGTCAGGAAGAAAACCACGTATATACCTAAAATAAGTATGCGACATAGACGTGCTTCTAGCATCAGACATACAACCTGTCAAAGGTAAATATCAAGAGTAAACTAGCCCTGTCTATTTTTTCGTTCTTACTTATGCAATCGCTGTGTTTATGATTCCTGCGGGGTGTTTGCCAATTTCATCGTCTCGGATTTCTGCGGGTAATTTGATTAAAATTATTTCCAATGGACTAGATAAGGTACGAATTTCAGCATTCTGATACATGTTTCTCAACCAAAATTTCACGTAACACACGATGCACGCAACGAAAATTTCCGAACTTAACTCCTTACGAAAATATTTAATGATTCTCGATGCGTGAATTCAAACCACCCGCTCATGAAAACTCAATGCTCTACGTGATTCACATCGCGTGCTAAACGTTATCATGACAGTCTCGATATACAAATCTGGCAACCTCAATCTTGACGCTTTGGCTCAGCTATAGAAAATTGCTTATAGTTTGAACAACACATGGTGGGACATGAACATTGCTCGACTGAGAAGCTTGCTGTAGTGCGCGATTTGACTCACGTAGAGCTTTGATTCTCTTGTGAGCGGACAGTTCAAATTCCTCGTAACCAATGTGAAATAAATACGTTAATATCTTCGTTAGGAGTTAGTTTCAGTAATATTTGTTGCGCTAATCGTGTTTTACGTGAAATTCTGGTTAAAAAACGTGTATCGGATTGCTTAAATTCGTACCTTGTCTAGTGGTCCATTGTGAAGTAGCGAGATTCGATTGTGCTGTATCATGCGTGGGGTGTCGGCGCGGGATCGGTGAATTTGAGTTCCTACAGTAATCTTCCATATGCATGTCTCAAAACACTTGCATTTTACTTTCCATAGTAAACTCCCATAAGCGTGTCTCAAGAGACATCGACAGTAAACTCCCATAAGGATGTCTCATAGAACGTCGCCTCCCCATTTGTACAGCGTGTAGTATCACGCGAAAATGAAGGAGAACGTTATAGCTTTTCACCTGCCTCAAAATACTGACGTTTATCTATGTAGGCGTATACATAGCATATCATGAAGCATTGCTCAATGCGGAAGCACGTTTTTAGCTTTCTCGGATGGATTTTAAAATTTCCATTTGCGCTAAAATTTCCTTGGAAAACACTGAAAAACAAAAAACACATTGGCTCTAGAGTCCAGACTCTTAAAAACATCGACAAGAAAAAGTACTCTTGATTCAATCAGAATCTAGCTTAAATCAAGAACCAAGCCTCTTAATTTAAGCGGATTTCGTTTTGATTCATCAAGCAAAAATCCGATTGAATCAAGAGTATTTTTTCTTGTCAATGTTTTCAAGAGTCTGGACTCCAGATCCAATGTGTTTTTTTTTTTCCAGTGAAGACGTCGAAATCCTTCGCTATTAGGACTTTTTCTCGGAGAAAATGGCTATAGAGGAAAAATTTTTCATACTTTTTGAGAAGTTGTATTCGCTCCATTATTTATAGCGCGTTTTTATCTTTCTTCAATCGAACATTCAGAAAATTTCTAGCGCCAGTAATCCGTGGAGAAAGAACTGAAATCCTTTGCAACGGATGAATAGGACGTCTAGGAGAAATGGCGAGAGAGCATGGGATTTTCATAGAGTACATCGAGTCGTAATGTAAATGGGAGAGCTGGCGCTGCATTTGGTGCAATGCGAGAAGTATTCAGGCAGTCTTGTAGGCGCTAATACGTGTTCAACGCCAACCGCACTGTTTGGCGCAATGCGTGAAGTATTCCTACGGTCTTGCAGGCGCCAATATGAGTTTGACACCGACCGCACCGTGTTCAACGCGATTATTTGAGCTCGCGTTAGGATAAGCACGGCATCAAACATAGAGTACATAGAGTCGTAATGTAAATGGGAGAGCTGGCGCCATGTTCTGCTCGACGAGTTCCGAGCCCGATGTGTGATGAGTTCGGGTCACTTTTTCGATACATGTTCGATCTAAAATGGCGGTGTTGAATACGTGGTGATTCTTATCTCCTTTGTTTACATCGGATGGCCGAGTACCCGTGTATCGCAAACAATCGATCATGTATCGAAAAAGTGGCCTGGCGTCACACAGGAGTCTCGGGACCTAGAAAATGCTTAAACTATATGCTTATGTACTCTATGGGGATTTTTCATCATGTTCCGACCAGTTGCATTGGATTCATTATTTAAAGCGCGATTATAATATTATCGGATTGAGTTCCAGGTTCTTGTTCAGGGAGCCCGGCATAGGAGCATCAGTCTGCATCAGTCCGAGAGCTCAACACTTTTTTGTGACAAACTCAGGACACAAGTTTTGACCACTTAAATCTGAACTGACACGGAAAATGGTTGTCTGCCACGCGTTGGCACAATCCACACCGTGACCAATGCTCATTAGGGTGTTTCAAAACTAACTTTTTTTGAAAATCTTTGCTCCACTCAAAATTCCATGTGCTACTGGACCTAAGTAACATGAATATCTGTTTAGTCTCGCACATTTCTTCGTGGATCTCCATCTCATGTTGGAGATGTGCAATAATTAATCTGACAACGCAGCATCTACGTCACACTCCGAAAACCGACAAAACAGACGCACCCTTCAAAACTTTACGAAGGCTCGCGACCCCCTCGTTCACACGATTTAATCCCTCGCCTTTGACTTCAGTCAGTTCAGATCATTATTTCTGGCCCATTTCAGAAACAACGTTTATGCCGTTGGTTTCCCTATGCAGATATGTGCTTTTATGGAAGATCCAGATATAGTGGTTCCTTATTGCAAAATGTAATCCACTTAAAGGAAGGTTTTGCAACCGATCACTTGTCTCCCTGATAACTGATGATTATGTTTTCAAGTGCGTGACACACGTTTTTTGCCTTTACTTCAATAAAATGGAGAGGTCTCAATACCATACTTTCAAAATTTTCTCATCAAATCCCTCCCTTTTTTAAACGACTTAATCCAATCTCCAATTTTAATTCATTTCATCTCCGTACTATCTTTCAATGTTTTGTCCTCTTTTTGTGATCTCTGCTCTAGGTGTTCATGGCCCAGCTTTGCTGAGACACCTTAAATGTATAAAACAAACGAAAAAACATTATTTTTGTTCTTATTTTTTTGTACTTTATCGGATTTCTTTTCATGCCGCGGCGGATTCCCAAACCTGCTCCGAACATTTTCGTTTCTTCTTCGGACGTTCTATTAATAATCACGGAATCGCGCCCTCCCCCCCCCCTTCCTCGCATTTTTTCTCTCTGTGTACAGCGATCGCACCCAGAATGCACGCTGCTGATCTACCTTAATAACTTTTTCTAATCTTCAGTATTAAGTGGTGAACCGCGCTCTTCGCAACTTCACCGAAAAAAAAAACTCGGTGTATTTACTAAGAAAAGGGTAAAATTTAAAAAGAATTCGGGGTTCTATTTGATCCCAGTTTTTTCTTGGTAAAATTACCATTTATGGAATTGGTAATTTCCCCGAGAAATCTCGGTAAAATTATTGAACTTTCTCGTTAATTTTACTGGACCTTGGTAAAAGTGCAAATATTTTTTACCGACTGTGGTAAAATTACCGGGATAAAATGGCAAAGTTACCGGGAATTGATTACCAATAAAAGTGGTATTCTTACCTGAAAAAAAAACAGTAAGAATACCGGTTTTTAGGTAAGCTTACCAGTCTGTCTTGGTAAAATTACCATTAATTGGTAAAAAAAGTGCGAGATGGTAAAGGTTCCAACGGACCTCGGTAAAAACGCCGAGAATTTTTTTTCAGTGCGTGGCGGATTCGCAAACCTGCTCCGAACATTTTCGTTTCTTCTTCGGACGTTCTATTAATAATCGCGGAATCGCGCCCTCCCCACCCCCTTCCTCGCATTTTTTCTCTCTGTGTACAGCGATCGCACCCAGAATGCATGCTGCTGATCTACCGTAATAACGTTTTCTAACCTTCAGTATTAAGTGGCGAACCGCGCTTTTCGCAACTTTCGCCGCGACGCGGCATCGCTGCTGTTTCCCCCACTCAAAGCGTCACGTTGCGTCTGTCGCGTCGTCTGACCACTCGCCTCCCAGTGCTGACGCCCTCAGTCAGGGCCAAGTTCTCTCAGTTCGCAGACCGTAGTTACCATCGCCGGAGCGCAGCTTTCGCAGAGTCTCTAATGCGCATCAGCGCAATTCTTTAATTTAAGTGAAAGTGCGACGGTCACATCGATCACCAGACCAGCCAGGTTCCTGTTTCGCGAACTGGTTGCATCACGCGCGCTCTTCGCGATCCTTCGTGAAACTTTCGGTTGAAACGATTTTTCGGACCGCCCAGATATTTCAGACCGCCGCCATTTTGAACTGGACCGTATGCGATTGTGATAGCGCGTGACGATTGCCTTCAGCGCGATATTCTTTGATTCAAGTGATACAGCGGTTTTTTTCGCGATCCTTGGTGGATATTTTCGATCGGAACGATTTTTCGGACCGCCTGAATATTCAGTTGACCAATTCTATAATTTCAAGTGATTTTGGTCTCTCCATTTGACCATTGCGAGCCAAGTGATACAGCGGTTTTTTTTCGCGATCCTTGGTGGATATTTTCGATCGGAACGATTTTTCGGACCGCCTGAATATTCAGTTGACCAATTCTATATTTTCAAGTGATTTTGGTCTCTCAATTTGACCATTGCGAGCCAAGTGATACAGCGGTTTTTTTTCGCGATCCTTGGTGGATATTTTCGATCGGAACGATTTTTCGGACCGCCTGAATATTCAGTTGACCAATTCTATAATTTCAAGTGATTTTGGTCTCTCAATTCGACCATTGCGAGCCCAATCAGCTAAGCAACTCTTTTTTTCAAGTGATAGGTATACCTAGCAAATACCGTTTGCGCCCCAGCTCAATACCTAATTCGAGTAAATTCTCAGTTCTCCAGTCCACTCATCAAAGGTAAAGTTCTGCTCGTTTTTATTTTGATCATCCATGTTATGTGTACCCGTCTCTATCCTCCGAGGGAACGAAGGGTTATGTTTTGTTTTAAAGTCTATCCTCATTTACCTATTTTAGTAGAAATATCAAACTGAAAAATATAATTTAGGCAGACAACTTTTAATAATTGACCGTGTGAATCTGGAATACCCAGATTGACCAAGATTTCCTTTCTTCCGTTCACGTGGTCCATTAATTTCGTCGCTGTGGCGTAACGATAACGACGTATATCTCGATTTCCGGATGGCGGGGCGTGCTTTGCTATAGATCGATTGATCGACCATTTAAACCTATGGAAAAGTATCGGAAAACAGGGTATTCGCAGCGAACACCTAAATAATCGATTATTTACCACAGCTTCAAATGGGGAAATATCGATAGATCGCAAAGCATGGATTTCAGTGGCGTGCTTTGCGATATATCGATTGATAGACCATTTAAACCTATGGAAAAGTATCGGAAAACAGGGTATTCGCAGCGAACACCTTAATAATCGATTGTTTACCACAGCTTCAAATGGGGAAATATCGATGGATCGCAAAGCATGGGTTTATATGAAAGACGGGGCTCACGTGGGAATCGAGTTACGCCTTTACGCGAGAGGGGCTTCGATACATCAGAGCCGTTTTTGGTTTTGTTCGTAAAATCTGAACCTAAGTAGAGTCCCTTTGCACCGAGAGTAAAGACAAAGCGAATCCATTTCTGATTGGTTCCCGTATTTCAAGCCTGCACTGAAAATAAATTCTCGGCGTTTTTTACCAAGATCCGTTGGTACCTTTACCATCTCTACTTTTTTCACCAATTATTGGTAATTTTACCAAGACAGACTGGTAAGCCTACCGAAAAACCGGTATTTTTACTGTTTTTTTCAGGTAAGAATACCACTTTTATTGGTAATCAATTCCCGGTAACTTTGCCATTTTATCTCCGTAATTCTACCACAGTCGATAAAAAATATTGGCATTGTTACCAAGATCTAGTAAAATTACTGAGAAAGTTCAATAATTTTACCGAGATTTCTCGGTAAAATTACCAATTCCATAAATGGTAATTTTACCAAGAAAAATCTGGGATCAAATAGAACCCTGAATTCTTGGTAATTTTACCCTTTTCTTAGTAAATACACCGACATTTTTTTTCAGTGTGGTCATACGTAAAAACACCTATCTGCGAAGGGAAACTAATAGCACGGATGTTATTTCTAAAATGAGCCAAAAATTGTAGTCCGTAATTGAAAATGCAGTCCATTTGATTCTCTTTCCAATTAGGCGAGACATAAAACTCAAATGAATGATGCAAGGAAGAGGGGATGTACCTGCTTTGCGAGTTCAACTCACGATGACTTATGGTAATTCGTCAAGCTTAAGTGACGCGGTCGAACTGGCATGCGATACATCGCTAAAATGTAATAGGAATCACAAAATACATAGGCTGTCTAAAAAGTACCGAGACCGGTTCCATAACTCAAAAACCAAGATAGCTAGAGGCTTGATCTTGGTTTTATTTGAAAGATCAACTCAATATCTATTGGCTGCAGGTGCTTAGACACAAAGCCATAAAACAACAGAAAAAAAAAAAAAAAAAAAAAACTCAATATCTATCGATTAAGACCAAAATCAAAACTTTTGGTTAAATATTTCAAAAGTTACAACACTATTTGTAAAAAAAATATCTGGACCCCCTACCGTTTTTTATGACTATTTTCTCTTGCCGGGAACACTCTCTACATTATTAATGATCAGTGCACGGTTCTTTTGCAACTAATCATGGCAAGAACTAATCGATTTGGAAACACTGTCAAGCCGTCGTCGTCCGACTACGGGTATAAGGGTTCAAAATCCACGGTGAAAGAATGAACCGTCAGCCAACCACCCTCAAAAAACCCGGGAAATTTTCGGCAGTTGTTGACAGTTCACAGTGCGTGCGTGGTCTACGCTGCAGATAGTGAGTGATTTTGTTTCTGAGTTCGAAATTTCTTATACCATCATGGAAAGAGATAAAGCAGTGGTATCAAAAATTTCGAACTCAGATATCTGCTATCTGCAGCGTAGACCACGCACGCACTATGAACTGTCAACAACTGCCGAAAATTTCCCGGGTTTTTTGAGGGTGGTTGGCTGACGGTTCATTCTTTCACCGTGGATTTTGAACCCTTATACCCGTAGTCGGACGACGACGGCTTGACAGTGTTTCCAAATCGATTAGTTCTTGCCATGATTAGTTGCAAAAGAACCGTGCACTGATCATTAATAATGTAGAGAGTGTTCCCGGCAAGAGAAAATAGTCATAAAAAACGGTAGGGGGTCCAGATATTTTTTTTACAAATAGTGTTGTAACTTTTGAAATATTTAACCAAAAGTTTTGATTTTGGTCTTAATCGATAGATATTGAGTTGATCTTTCAAATGAGACCAAGATCAAGCCTCTAGCTATCTTGGTTTTTGAGTTATGGAACCAGTCTCGGTACTTTTTGGACAGCCTATGTAGATAGATAAAAGTTACTGCAATGCAAATTTTAAGAGGCTTGTTTCAATGGCGCATTTCCAACTCGTGAACAATTTTACCAAGACAGACTGGTAAGCTTACCTAAAAACCGGTATTTTTACTGTTTTTGTCAGGTAAGAATACCACTTTTATTAGTAATCAAGTCCCGGTAACTTTGCCATTTTATCTCGGTAATTCTACAACAGTCGATGGCGTTTTTACCGGGGTCCAGCAAGATTACCGAGAAAGTCAATAATTTTACCGGGATCTCTCGGTAAAATTACCAATTCCATAAACGGTAATTTTACCAAGAAAAAACTGGGATCAAATAGAACCCTGAATTCTTGGTAATTTTACCCTTTTCTTAGTAAATACACCGAGATTTTTTTTCAGTGAAGCGAATCCGAGCGTTTACCTCGGAACATAAGTTTATTGCACTACTGTACTGCCATGGCAAGGAAAGACGCCGTATGAACATTCGGGAGTTGCCAAAATTTCCCCGGATAAAGCATGTATTTTCGAGACAAGTTCCGCATGTTTTTCCTCGAAATCTCCAGATATTTTAGATTAAATCGGGAACAAAATTGACTGAAAAATTTGAGGAAAAAATATTCACAATTTTCTCAGCAAATGCGGTTTTTCTTGAAGGAAATACGCCAATGTCTGAAGGCTCATACTGCCGCGCCAGGAAAAACGCCGTATGAACATTCGAGAGTTGCCAAATTTCCCTCCATAAAACATGTACTTTTGGCGCAATTTAAGTATATTTCCCTTGAACTTTTCAGATATTTTAGATCGAATTGCGCACAAAATTGTCTGAAAATTTTGAAAAAAAATATTTATAACTTTTCCAATTGATTTGGTTTTTATTAAAGGAAATTTGGCAACTCTTGAAGGTTCATACGGCGTTTTCCCTAGCACGGCAGTATAGGGCGTTCTTCCTTAGTCGGCAGTATGGCGTCCTTGCAGCATCACAAAGTTGGCCGAAACCCGCCTTGGGTCGCCAGCCGAAAAACCCCCAAATTATGCTAAACGTCGCAACACCGCATCATAGCATCCCACTCTCCGACTTGGCTCCACCAATGAGCCAACTTTGGGGGTTGGCCCTCGAGGGTGAAACCGGGGGGAGCGCGAGACGCCAGGAGCTGGATCCCTCTCGATTTTGGACCAGTCGAGTCTGTGCTTGGGGCTGTGTGGTCGGGTCTGTGGTGCCTACATCTTCGACACGTAAGTTTTTCCTTGTTACCGTGATATTTTCGATGAAAAATGAACCCCGTGCACTGAAAAAAAAAATCTCGGTGTATTTACTACGAAAAGGGTGAAAATACCAAGAATTCAGGGTTCTATTTGATCCCAGTTTTTTCTTGGTAAAAATTACCATTCATGGAATTGGTAATTTTAACCGAGAAATCTCGGTAAGATTATATGAACTTTCTCAGTAATGTTACTAGATCTTGAAAACAATGCCAATATTTTTTATCGACTGTGGTAGAGAATTACGAGATAAAATGGCAAAGTTACCGGGAATTGATTACCAATAAAAGTGGTATTCTTACCTGAAAAAAAACAGTAAAAATACCGGTTTTTAGGTAAGCTTAACAGTCTGTCTAGGTAAAATTACCAATAATTGGTAAAAAAGTGAGATGCCAAAGGTACATACCAATGGACCTCTGTAAAAACGCCGAGAATTTTTTTTCAGTGTGCTGTTTTCCAGGAGGGCCGGAAAAAAGGAGCACCAGACAAATCAGCCAATCAGTGACGATTCGTAAAAGTAGGGGCACCACTCGGCATTTGTTTTCTCTTTGAAAATCAAGGGAAATTCAGGAATTCGTGGGAGAAGGCTAGGAATTTATGGACGCATCTAATCACTGATCTTCCCGACTGTTTTTGCCTCCGCGGTATGAAAATATGGCAAACTCAATTCCGGTGGTTTGGCTTATTTTCTGCACGTTTTTAACACTTTGAACGACACAAGGCATTAAAGGAACATTGTTCGATTAAAAATCTCGCCACCATTGTTGTCAGGCGCGATTTAACTCGCGTAGAGTATTGTCTTTCTTGTGACCGGATGATTCTTGATTCTTGATTGACATATACTCCTAACCTAGATATTTTCGCGTTAATTCAAACCCCCCGCTCATGAAAGCGCGATGTTCCACGTGAGTACGAATCGCTCAGTAGGACGTTGCCGCTATAAAATCTCCGCGGTATAAAAATATGGCAACCTCAATTCCGGTGCTTTGGCTTATTTTTTGCGCGTTTTTAACACTTTGAACGACACAAGGCATTAAAGGAACATTGTTCGATTAAAAATCCCGCCACCATTGTTGTCAGGCGCGATTTAACTCGCGCAGGGTATTGTCTTTCTTGTGACCGGACGATTCAAATTTTCCGTAACCAATGTAAAATGAAAACGTTAATATCTTAGTTTAGGGGTCAATTTCAATAATTTTCGATACAAGAATCTTGTTTTACGTAAAATTTTAGGTAAGAAACATGTATCAGAATGTTTAAATTCGTACCTTGTATGGTGGTCCATTACAGGCTCGGACTGGCCAGAGCCGCTAGGCCGCGATCGCGGCCGGGGCTCTCGTCCTCGGAGGCCCCCGGGGCCCCCGAGGAAGAGGGCCCCAGCAATTTTTTTTTTTTTAATTCTCTTTCTTTGCCGTCGTCCTCGGGGCCCTCGAGGAAGAGGGCCCCAGAATTGTTTCCATTAATTTTAAGACTCTGTAATCTAAGGGTTAATTAATTTTCGACGACTGGGGCCCTCGAGTCGGGCGCCTCCACTGTTACAAGTTATTTCAGTGAAATTTTTTGACGTAAACTAAAACTTACGTGCTCTCAAAATCGCGTATTGGGTCGAATATTGTATCAATCCGAACCTCTAAAAGTTAACAATTTTATAAGCGTCCGGGAGGATAAAATTGCATTCTCGGGATATAAGGGATCCAAAAATTTTCCTAACTTTTTTCACGCCAGTCCGAGCCTGGTCCATTATGAAAAAGGGCATTCAGTTGATGTTCAAAAGATAACAAGCCTTACGAGGGTAATCCCAAAAGTCTTGCGCGTTTTGCTCTCGTTTCAAAATTATTAAAGCTAGAGAAAATCCGATTAGATGTGCACATGAGGCATACTTGCAGCTTTAATTTAAGCCCAACTTTTAAAAAATCGGATGAACAGGACGCTCAGGAAGTCATTCCTTTTTTACCAGCTACTTTCCCACTCCCTTCTTTTGTTGTCATTCTGAGCACCTGGACTCCGCACGTCCTGTATCCCGACGGCACACACTGTAACGAAATGGGCAAAAGGTCGGACATGGGGGTGTCGCTAATTTTGGATCCGGAGTGGGCATGAAGTGTTCCTAAGGGCTCATACTATACGAATCTAGCATGTATTTTCAATTTTTTTCCTCCAATTTTTTCCTAGAGCTCCTCAAATGTGGCAGATTCCGCTGTTCCTGAAATTGTCACACTTCGTCAAAAATTTTTCGACCCTTGTATTTTGTTGTGCCGTTATTGCATGTAAATTTTGATGCCTGAAACTTATTGTTGAGACTCTGAGGAACATTTTTCACTGGTAATGATTGAAATTATGTCAAATCTGAAGGCTGCCACGTAACTCTAAAGTTACCTACTTGAAAAAGATGAAAATTGAACTTTAAGCAAGCTTTCAAAAAATTCACCGCATTTCACCGAAAAAGTAAGCATATGGCGTGCTCAAGTAATCCTTCGAGAATGATATTCAGCCATATTTGGCTGCAGATAGGCGCAGATTCGTGAATTCTTTGATTTTCGTCTGAAAAAGCCAGACGTCACGAGTGGGTCTCTCTCCGTCAAACTCTATTCGACCCTTATATTTTGTTGTGAGATGAACCCGTGTAAATTTTGATGCTTGAAACTTATTTTTGAGATTCTGTAGAACATTTTTCACTGGTCACAATTTAAATTATCTCAATGCTGAAGGCTACCACGTATCTCCAAAGTTACCCGCTTCAGAAAGATAAAAATTGAACTTCAAGCAAGTTTTCAAAAAATTCACCGCATTTCACCGAAAAATTAATCATATGGCGTGCTCAAGTAATCCTTCGAGAATGATAACCAGCCATATTTGGCTGCAGATAGGCACAGATTCGTGAAATTTATTGAATTTTGCAGACGGCACAAGGCACCCTGCAATAGCGTACGTTGGGACGTCCCTCCTTAAAAATTAGAAAATGTACAATTGTTCATATATATTGTACGGTTTTAAGACCAGCATTCCTCTGCCCAAGATACCTAAATTATAAACACCCCCCCCCCCCCCCCTCGGTGTAAGCTTAGAGAAATTTGCCTCTCTCGAAAGCAAATATCGCAGGTTGCTAGATGCGCTTAATCCAATTATTACACCCTGCGAATTAAGGCGTAGCTGTTTTATTTAAGTAATATTGTGAACATAATAATGACTACGCATAGTAGTGTTAAACATCAGCAAATACCTATGCGGTTGCGTTCCATCCGCTTAAGACGCGACAAAGAGCGTAACTGGCCAATACGGATTTCCCATCGTAGGATTAGATGTAAATTGATCGACGAGGGGACTTATCCTAACTGTTACTAGACCATTTATTGATGACTGCCATGCCACCTGAATCTGGCATCCAAAACAATCGAAGAGATAAGTGGAAATGCATCAAATAATCAGTTTTACATTAAACAGTTGTATATGGTTGATAACATTAATAAAAACGCAAAAATCTTAATCGCAAAATCTTAAAACTCATAAGGCTACTGCACTTCTAGTCCTTTATCGTAGCAATAATGACAGTGACATCAACTTCGAAGAGGACCTTCTCGAAGAGATTTAGAGGAAGTAGAGGAATCGATGGACGATGGCGGAACGGACGACAGCGAATAAGATGATTAAATAGGCCTTCCAACCGTTTTTTTACGTCAACTGTGTTCTAATAGCGAACCGTATACTGAATAAGTATAGAGTTTTTTCATGAACTGACGGTTTACTTTAATTTCCTATTCTTTCAATACGTTCTAATTATTCCACTTTGAAATAACTGCACAGTAATCATTACATATTAAAGTATAATTTTATTGTATCCGATACTTCTTCCTTAATGTTGATGTGATGTAATGTTTGCGTCGATGAATCGATAAAATTATGGTCAAAATCGAATTCTACGATAAAAATACTTCAGACTACGTGAAATTTAACTTGGAATTTTGGAAAAGGGAGCGAAACGGTTGAGAGAAACTGGAGAGAAAATCTACGAATACACCTTAATTTCTACTATCCTGAGCAATACTTCATAAAAACACCCAAAAACATGCGTTTCCGTGTGAAAATCGACCAAACTAAGGTCAAAATCAGGTTCTGCGATGAAAATGCTTCGAGAACACTAGTTGGACCTGAAATTCCATAAAGATCGAAGGATATAGCGGAAAGAAGCTGCGGAGGAAGTCCATGTGCGTCCCGCATATTCCCAAACCCCGCGTTGAATGTGAAATCCAGTTTAGACCCCAACCGCAGCCCCTTGTGCGGGTCTGAGACTCCTCCGCACTAGAGTCCCTTTATGCTGAGAGTCAAGACAATTCGGCTCATGGATGTCACAAACGGGAATAAAGATTACAGAAATTGAACGTTTTTCGTAATCTTTGATCGGCCCATTCTCAAATGCCTTTCTCCGTTCCTCCTCTCATTCCGTTTGTTCCTTGCCGAACCCGTAATTCCCTGGTCCATTTCCAGATTATAATCTTTGCAATTGGTGAAAATGTAATCTTTATTCCCGTTTGTGACACTGTAGAGGCCTAAAATACGGGAACCAATCAGAAATGGATTCAAATTGTCTTGACTCTCAGTGTAAAGGGACTCTACTCCGCACCAGCCGCGGCTCGACTCGGCTCAGGCTGATCCCTCATCTTTTGAACAAACCAAGATTCCACTTTTGGCTTTTTTTGTTAGTAGAGAGAATTTGTGTGTCTGCGACATACTGCAATATCCACATGGTTGAAGACGCATACTTGACGACGACCTTGCCGAGAGATTCGTTGTGCGTCACCTTCCTCACCACGTGTCCAACGTCTCCGCCGTCGAAACCCCCCCCCCCCCCCCGTCCGGGGAACCGCATACCAACATAGCTCCTCTCTTCCCCACCGCCTTCGAATTTTGACGCGGACCCCGTCGCTCGAGTAAAGTTGATTTCTAATTTACATGAATCGAACCGAGGATGCAGCATCCCCCCCTCTTTCCGCTACCGATACCTCGCTCACACGAGGACTTTAATGTTGTCCAATTTCGTAATTAAAATACCTATTCTCGTTTGAAAGCAGTGGTTTAAGAAAAGAAAAAATTAGTATTTTTGATCTGATACCACAGGATGCCCAGAAGAAGCGCACATGTGCACCCTGCGTCCCCACACGTGGTGGCCACCGTAAAGTCCTGGCGTGCACTCGCGGCCGTCTCTCTTCGACCCCTCTGCTCTAGAACCCCCCCCCCCCCCTACCGCAACCCTCCCGCGCCGACGCTGAATAAGTGGAGCAGGCCCGATTCCACACTTGTTTTCTCTTCACGCCTCGTAATTTGTCTCGAACGGGTCTGGGAGAGTCGCTTTGTCCCACATTGGATCGAGTCATCGGGATAGGTCGGACATGGATTTTTTTCACTATACAGGGTGTCCCAGTATTAAGCACGAATGTTGAAGGAGTCGATTCTTCGAGTGAAAAAAGACGTTATCGCGGTGCAACTTTTTTCCCAAAAACGCTTTCCTTGGGGCGTTCTCCGCCCCTCAAGTTGCGTAAAAAATCGTCTTCTTAACACTGTGACAATGCTTATCCGTCAACATTAATGAAACTTTGTAAATAAGGGTAATTTTTAGCGCTTCTTCATTTTCAACCTCCAAGGAAGGGAAAACGCATTTTAAGGGGAGAATTTTTTCTTGTCGATGTTTTTAAGAGTCCGGACTCTAGATCCAATGTGTTTTTTTCCCCAGTGAACTTCGTGCCTTGTCTAGTGGTCCATTGCCAAATCATTGGATCCGCTCCCCGTCCAGTGGCGTGGCGTGCTTTGCGATACATCGATTGATATGTCATTTAAACCTATGGTAAAGAATCGATTATTAAGGTGTTCGCTGCGAACACCATGTCTATCGATCCTTTTCCATAGGTTTAAATGGCATAACAATCGATATATCGCAAGGCACGCCACGCCACTGTCCCCGTCCCATCCGCGTTTTTATTTGGACGTATTTATGCTAAAAGGAACTATGTGCATAGGGGTTGCGTGAGACATAGTTCCTTTTAGCATAAATATGTTCATTTGTTTCCCCGCTCCTTGGCCTGTACTTGCCATCTCGCCTCGTCCATAGCCGCGCCAACAAAAATCAGCCGCAACCAATCGCCGTGCATGTTTTTTCCCCCCAAGTTGGGCCTTGTCTCCACGAGCCGTTTCACGAGATTTGTCCCAGGGAAAAATCCCACTTACGAAGTTCAAAAATATTGAGTTAATCAATATTTTTCCCAGTACCAAGTATGGTACTTGTACCCCTAGGACCCACTGAGAGAAGAAGAAGAAGTGAAAACGAATTGTGCGATATTTTATTCATTACTACATTGTTAATGTTTGTTTAGTTAAAATAATGTGTCTAATTGTCAATTGAGTGCAATTATTATTTTAATACCGGTTAAATACTCGACTTTAACCAATTTATCTTCCCGCGAAAACTAGTCGCAGGACTGTATGAGCCCCGTCCCGTGGAGACGGTAACTGGGAAAAATCCCAGAAGTTTCATTCCTGCGATTCGAACTTGGGACAAATCCCATGAAAACGTCCCGTGGAGACAGGCCTTACCCCATCACGTCAAATCACGTCAAAGAGCATTTTATTTTCCGCGGGTAATCCCTGTTGTGCGGCCCACAATGCCGTGCTAAGGAAGAACGCCGTATGAGCCTTCAGGCGTTGCAAACTTTCCTTCGATAAAACACGGATTCCCTGGTGAACTTATGAATAGTTTTCTTCCAGTTTTTCCAGAAAATTTGGTTCGTATTTTGATCTGAAGTTCCTGAAAGTCTCCAGGAGAAATGGACGTATTTCTACCAAACAGACCTATGTGGAGGTGAGAAATATGGGGTGTGCCCGTCAGTTCTCTGGCCGTAAGAGTGAGTGAGAATAATAAAGCGCCAGTGACGTCAACGGAAATGGTCGTCGATGCTGCTGCTCGTGCTCCTCGTAGTGTGCTGTAACTCATGAGCTCTGTCCACAACGCTCTCGTCCCATCCTCGCGGCTCATGAATCCCGCATTCAGTTGGCACATAGGTCTGTTTGTTAGAATGTAATATCCCGCTTTTCCAATTCTTCAAAAGGAATCACGCACACTTTTACATTGCTTTTTATGCAGCTTCAGCGAGCACACCCCATCTTTCTCACCTCCACATAGGTCTGTTTGGTAGAACTACGTCCAAATATTCATAGCTTTCCTAAAAAGTATACACTTTATCAAAGGAAATTTAACAACAAATCGTCACCTTCCAGGCAAAGTATCACAAGCGCCATGCGACGTTTAAAAATTTCCGCCGCCATTTTATTTTTTTACAGAGAAATTGTTCAACGAAGCTGTCCGAAAATTTCACTGAATTTTCTTTGTGCTGCCGATAAAATTTAGTGAAATTTCCAAACAGATTCAACCAACAATTTCTCAATAAAGAAATAAAATGGCGGCGGAAATTTTTAATCGTCGCATGGCGCTTGTGATACTTTGCCTGGAAGGTGACGAAATGTTCCTACGGCGTTCACGGAAAAAATAGGTTAGTCGACACAACCAGCGGCTAGTTAAGAATGCGCTAGCTACCGTGCGGTAGTTACGATAACTACCGCGGTGGAGGTCACAACTAACCCGGTAGTTACATCAAAAAACCGTGGATGTGAATGTAACTACCGGGTCGTATCACGGTTTCCTTTCTTAACACAGCAGCATATTAGGGCATGCTCTCAATCGAACTTACTTTGTATTAATTCGTAATAAAAAATGTCTCTGTTGCAGATTACAAAAATGTATAGAGGATTCGAGGGAAAACTGCATCGCACTAGGGAGGAAAAAGAAAAATATTTAAGAGAAATTTCGTTGTCGTTTTCCAATATGTTTAAGTTTGCGGAGGCTACCTTGGAGGCAGCCTCCGAAAGAAAAGAGACAGAAAAGGAAGGAGAAAAGAAATATTGTAAAGAAAAAACAGAAAGGAAACCAACTGTGAGTCATAGGTATTGTGCCTCTTCGATTTCCATTTTTTCCGCATCTAACTTTATTATGTTTCACGAACTGGTTTCTTCTTTCACTGTCTCGATTTTTCGATCTTCTCCTCCTTCTCAAACTTATTGATCTTGTATTTTTTCGTTCAAAAATTGCATCGAAACTGTAATGAAACTGTAATCGACGCACGAGATACCTCCGAATCTGAAGTCGATACATGCAGCACCTACCAGTGGCGCGGCGTAGCTAGGAATTCTTTAAGAGGGGGGGGGGGGGGGGAGGCTCATTAAAAATCGTGACGGTAAATTTAAATTATTTTGTGCACGTCCCTGATAATATTTTATGTCTGCCCTCCAAAAGTAAAAAAAAAGGTACAATTAACGAGGCTAAGGGGAGGGGGGTCCAGACTCCTTGGACCCCTCCCCCTCTTGTCCAGGCCCGCCACATCCCATCTCGGGCCCTGGTACCAGATTTATGGCCCGGGCCCCTAGCACAGAGGGGGGTCCGGGGTAGGGCTGTTCTATCGGTTGTCGGTAAGCTACCGAAGCAGCTCCGTTAAGAAAAAGTTACAATAGCGCTCATGCCGAGAGCGATCAGAGTTTTCGGAGCTGACGAAAATGAGCTGTTGCCATTTGTACATCTATTTTACGCGTCATGTCGGTACTGCGCCAGTTTCAATAAGAGACGATATCGAAAGTGTTCCGGCAAGAATTCGTTTGAACACCCCTAGTCCGGGGGGCCTCCCCCGGGAAATTTTTGAAATTTTACATCTATTTGGACGGATTTTGAAGCTCTTATGATGGAGATTTCCCATCAATTTCTGCAGAATAATTACGCCTTTTTTTTACTTTCAGCACCAAATACTTTCGAATTGTTGCATTCAAAACATCTATAATTTTTTTTTTGAGGGGGGCAGATGATACTTTTCAATTCTAGGGGGAGCCGGGCCCCCCTGGACTCCCCTTTCGTACGTCTATGGCAAGGGAGTTGAGCCATTGAAGTCGAGGATGCCCAGACAGGAGCCTCTTAGCATCCGACAACGGAAGAAAATGAAACGCAGTTACTAAAAATATCATTCTACATATACTCAAAATCTTGAAAATAGATAGAAATCTCTAAAAAAGAGAGAAAAATTTTATATTGCCCTAGCGTGTTTTTGAAACTTTATTTACCTGTTGCGGAATTTTTAGGGTAATTTTTTCACTTTTCATTACGTGACAAGGGTTACCCATGAATTCGTAGTGGCTTGTCATACCTGCGTCACGGGCCCCGTACCATGGACCCAGTATTCCCCCCCCCCCCCTTGTGACGGGCCTGCTCTTGTTTACGCCACTGCGGTACCTTCATTCAATTTGAAGTCAGTTCATTTGAGCAGTGCTCCCATTCACGGAACTAGTTCCGAATTTCGGAACATTTGAGAAATTCCTGAATTTTACCCGGGAATTTTGAAATTCCCGAAATGTTCCAGATCTTTTGCATTGTCCGGAACTTTCTTGGAACTTTTGAAAAAACCTAAAGAGAATCCCGGAACTTTTGACGGTTAGGAGTGGGAGCAATAGACCACTAGACAAGGTACGAATTTAACCAATCTGATACATGTTTTTTAATCAAAATTTCACGTAGAGCACGATTCGCGCAACGAAAACTAATGAAAACAACTCCAAACGAAGATATTAACGTTTTTATTTCACATTGGTTACGAGGAATTTGAACCACCCGCTCGCAAGAAACTGGAAGCTCTACGTGAGTCAAATCGCGCACTACAGCGGTTTCAGCAAGCTTCTCAATCGAGCAATGTTCATTTCCCACCATGTGCTTTTCAAACTATAAGTAATTTGCTATAGCTGAGCCAAAGTGTCAAGATTGAGGTTGCCATATTTTTTTTATCGCAGAGACGTTCATGATAATGTCTAGCGCGCGATGTGAATCACATAGAGCATTGAGTTTTCATGAGCGGGTGGTTTGAATTTCCGCATCAAGAATCATTGAATATCTTCGGAAGGAGTTGATTTCGGTAATTTTCGTTGTACGTATCGTGTTTTACGTGAAATTTTGGTTAAGAAACATGTATCAGAATGCTGAAATTCGTACCTTGTCTAATGGTCCATTTCGGAAACATTTGAGATTTTCCTGAATTTTATCCGGAAATTTTGAAATTCCCGAAATGTTTCAGAACTTTCTTGGAACTTTTGAAAAAATCTAAAGAGAATCCCAGAACTTTTGACGGTCAGGAGTGGGAGAAATTGGAATAAAAATTTCTGAATCCCGGAACTTTTGGCGGCCGCGGAATGGGACACTGCATTTGAGTCAATTTGAAGGGGAAGGGGCTAACAATAAGACTTACAAAAGAGACGTTTCTCGACTTTCTTCATTAGGTTATTAAACTTGAGTCGGACGAAATTTATCGGATCAATTTTTTTTTTTTTTTTTTTTTTTTTTTTTTTTTTTTTTTTTTTTTGTAGTATTGAGTAAGTCGATTCTGTGGGTCACAAAACGACGTTTTTTAGGTATGAATTTTTTTCTTCTAATAACACTTTCCCTTGGGGCCACCCCGCACCCCCTTTCGCGTCCACCTAAGCGCGATTTTATTCAACAAGTGATCAAAACAGCTTACAATGTTATATTCAATTGCGTTAAATACCTCTAACTTCCTCAAGGCCGAACTCGGCACAGTTATTTAATGAGAATTGCTTCTGCTCATGTCTGCGCCGCGATAATTTCAAGGCGATAAATAAAATCGGAAAAAATGATGGCGAGATAGGCGGCGAACTCCCCCTCTTTCCAGCAGTGGCGTGGCATGGTTTGCGATATATCGATTGCTCTGCCATTTAAACCTATGGAAAAGGATCGATAAATAGGGAGTTCGCAACGAACACCTCCATAATCGATTCTTCACTATAGCTATAAATGGGGAAAATATCGATAATAATTGATCATTTACGCCTCGCCTCTGACCTCTCGCCACTTTGAGAGCTTTTGTTGAGCTTGGGAGTTGATTTCAGAAAAAACCAGTAGCACCACCGTGTTTCTCGCGAACTTGTACATTTGAATCAACAGTCAAATCGCAAATTCCTCACACATGCAACATCTCCATTCACGTCTCACCATTACTGGTGGTTAGCATTGGCGGATCCTGCGATTTGGCAACACCGAATTTTCTCCATTTAAACCTATGGAAACGTATCGATTCTTAGAGGAGCCAGTAACTTCGACAAGAATCGATTATTTAGCACGGGTTTAAATGGAGGAAATTCGGTGTTGCCAAACTGCTGGATCCGCCTCTGGGTTAGAGATCGAAGAGCGCAAAAGAGCGACTCTTTATTGCGTAAATGTTCATCCTTAATTTTTAACTCCTCCCTTCTTCCCTTCACTTGTTCTTCTCTTCCGCATTACGGGGTGATCCAGGGTTAAACGGCCGGACTCAGGAGCGTAATCTATGGGTCAGACTAAGCTTTTTTGTCGCGTAAAGTTTTTTCCAAAAGTGCCCCCCTCGGAGCTACGCTCCCCCCCCCCCCCAAAAAAAAACAAAATCTGAAAGTAAATCGTTTTTCTTGAATTTTGGCAACGGTTGTGAACCAGATCTCGTGAAAATTTGTACTTTATGCACTGAATCATAATAAACGATCTAAAAAATCGAAATCTCAAGCTAAGAAGGGG